>NC_084629.1:31494331-31499331 GCF_033978795.1 Nerophis ophidion | reverse complement strand
GGGTTGGGCCTTACGTCCTGCCTGTGGTTTTTCCCCTGGTTTGACGAAGGAGATGTTATGCCCTACTGGGAGCTGGTGTTTGCTCTGCTGGATTCCAGTGCCAATGGTGTCTGCTACTGCCTTCAGCACCTGGTTGTGGCGCTATATGTACCTCCCCTCTACCAGGGCTTTTAGGGCAGAAGCTCAGGAAGTGTTCCAGAGAACTCCGTGCCTTGCACAATGGACATTCAGGTGTTTCTGCTGGCCTCCAGCAATGAAGATTAGATGGACTTGGGAGGACATCATACACTGACTGGATCAGGAACTTGAGTCTTGCTGGTTCTGACTTCCAAAGTTCTGTCCAGGTGATCTTCCGGGTAGATGCGGGTCCCAATTTGTCCAGGCTCCTTGCTGGCGCATGGCCACTGTCTTGCTCTGACGATCCTCCTCAACTTCTGCATGGATCTCTCACTACACCATCAGCCGTCTCTTTCGACCCTGGGCTTTGTCGTAGCGCCAGCTCGTCCTACTGCCACAGCACTTACTAAAGACGCCATGTCTCAGCCTTGCTTCTGCCTGGTCGACGGCCTCTTGTGCATTCCACTTCCTCCCAGTTCGGACCTTGATGCCACCAGAGGAGACTCTGGTGTCAGATGAGTCTCTGTAAAGTAACACCTCCCTGGCTCTGGTGACTTTAAACTCCTCGGTCAATCCGGTGAAGGGAAGCTGCAGCTTGTTGGTGTGCCCATACAGGGCGATGCTGCTTAGGCTCTTCGGCAAGCGCAGCCACCTACACAGGTGCTGACTGATGTTGAATTCGAAGCCCTCCACAATGGTTACTGGGACTTTGTAAATGAGCAGCGGCCAAAGGATTCTCAGCAGGATGCCATGCTGGTATATCCAAGCCTTGAACTTCCCGGGGAGGGCTGACGTGTCCACTGACTGCACTGCTGCCTGGTCCTTCAGGGTGCTGTCAAATATCTTCCCCAGACTCTTCACAGGCTTCTCTTACACTCATGGTATGGGGACTCCATCCAGGCTGAAGCGGTGTTTGTCTCTCCCTGTTGCGATCCGCGGCACGGATCGCTTGTGGTTTAGAGTTTTGAGTTTGTTTGTGCACTTCCTGATTTTTTTTTGTCACCATGGCGACTTGATTTGTTCACCTGCCTTTATTTGCACACCTGTTGTCATTAGAGACCCTATACAACCTGCCTTTTCGTTTTCTCGGCCTGGCCTCGTAGTGTTTGCTTTCACGCAACCAGTGACGTTTGTACTTTGATGTTTGGACTTGCTAGGTTCTACGCTTAGCCTGTTTGTTTCATTTTTGTGTTCTCGATAATGCTACCGCGCTTAGCCGTCTTTTGTTCCCCCTAGCTCTTATGCTAGTAGCTCTTTGTTTTGTCTTTTGGTACCCAGTGATTTTGTTGTTAGTCTGTTTTTTAGTTAAATAAATCCTTATTTCTTACCTCCTCGCTGTGTCCGTTGCCCGACTGCATCCAGGAAGAGCACCATTGGCATCACTATGCCACGAAGTCGTCACACTCCCCTTTCTAAAACCAGGGACCTGGACTTGGCTGTCTTGAACATCATTCTTGCCCATGTGATGATCCTTTCCAGTCCGCGGAGGAGCCATCGGCACCCTGTCACTGATGTTGTAACAGTCAGATCATCCATGAAGGCTCGGATCGAAGGTTGTCGAAAGCCGGAACTGGACTTCGGACCCCTGCATTCCACTTCTGCTGCCTTGACCAGCATGTTCATTGCTAGGGGAACTGTGCCACTGATATGGTGCACCCTGTGATTATGCCACTGCTTGGCGGCCTTCCCCCTCCGCCACACTACCCTGATGAGTCTCCACAACCTCCCCAGGAGTCTCGGGTAAGCTTGTAGACTATATATATATATATATATATATATATATATATATGTATATATATATATATATATATATATATATATATATATATACATATATATATATTATATATATATGTAGGTGTGGGAAAAATCACAAGACTACTTCATCTCTACAGAACTGTTTCATGAGGGGTTCCCTCAATCATCAGGAGATTTTAATGGAAGCATTCACATACAATGGTTTATATAGGGCACAAAGTGGGTGGGTACAGGCAGGCGTAGGGTGTGGTGATTGGCTCATGTGTTACCTAGGAGGTGTTTCCGTCTGTGGCGGCATGTTGAAATGATTTCACTGCGCTTGTTGAGGATGATAGGTCTGGGTGATATACAATAAACAGTTTCTCTTTTAGCATAGGTTGCATCTTTTATTACCACTGTTGTAAGGTGTGCTGGATGCAAGAATTTGCCGTGTTATTGAATATTCAACATTATTGTCTTTGAGGTTCCAAATGTGCTTGCTGAGTTCTGTAGAATTCCGCAAAGTCTGGTTTCTAAAGGAGGCTTTGTGATTATTCCATCTGGATTAACCGAAGGAGCGTTTAAACCAGATGGAATAATCACAAAGCCTCCTTTAGAAACCAGACTTTGCGGAATTCTACAGAACTCAGCAAGCACATTTGGAACCTCAAAGACAATAATGTTGAATATTCAATAAGATGGCAAATTCTTGCATCCAGCACACCTTACAACAGGGGTAATAAAAGATGCAACCAATGCTTAAAAGAGAAACTGTTTATTATATCTCACCCAGACCTGTCATCCCTCAACAAGCGCAGTGAAATCATTTCAACATGCCGCCACAGACGGAAACACCTCCTAGGTAACACATGAGCCAATGCCAACACCCTAAGCCTGCCTGTACCCACCCACTCTGTGCCCTATATAAACCATTGTATGTGAATGTTTCCATTGAAATCTCCTGATGATTGAGGGAACCCCTCATGAAACAGTTCTGTAGAGATGAAGTAGTCTAGTGATTTTTCCCACACCTACATATTGCGCTCTACCACGGTATCGAGCACTATTCTCTGGATAATCCAATCAAGACATACATATACATATATATATATATATATATATATATATATATATATATGTTATATATAAAATTAGTAACAGTGTTAAAGTTGTTTATACGTCCACCCTCAGTGTGACCTGTTTGGCTGTTGATCAAGTATGCCTTGCATTCACTTATGTGTGTGTAAAAGCCGCATATATTATGTGACTGGGCCGGCACGCTATTTGTACGGAGGAAAAGCAGACGTGACGACAGGCTGTGGAAGATGCTAAAGGTGCCTTTAAGGCACGCCCCCAATATTGTTATCCCGGTGGATTTCGGGTAAAATTCGGGAGAATGGTTGCATCGGGGGATTTTTGGGAGGGGCACTGAAATTCGGGAGTCTCCCAGGAAAATCTGGAGGGTTGGCAAGTATGTTAGTGGTGGTAAGCTACATTTGTAGCCACAGCTGCCCTGGGGTTGACTGACGGAAGCGTGGCTGCCAGTTGGCGCCTATGGCCCCTCCGGCCACCATACATCACTCTTGTAAATTCACAGCAAATTACCAGCTGATCATTTTTGATGATTTCAGAGTAACATTTACAGTATTTTACTGTGAAATATAAGGGTATCTTAATTTTTACTATCATCTGTTATAATGTTGTAGAACATTTCCATTACGGTTTATGTGTAAAAATTCAGTGAAATCATGGCATTATTTTTTTTTTTACAATGTGGCTACAGTGGAACAGGGGTTAGTGCATGTGGCTCACAATATGAAAGTCCTGGGTTCGATCCTGGGCTCGGGATCTTTCTGTGTGGAGTTTGAATTTTCTCCCCGGACTGTATTCCGGCTTTCTTCCACCTCCAAAGACATGCACCTGGGGATAGGTTGATTGGCAACCCTAAATGGTCCCTAGTGTGTGAATGTTATCTGTCTATCTGCGTTGGCCCTGCGATGAGGTGGCGACTTGTCCAGGGTGTATCCTGCCTAACGCCCGAATGCAGCTAAGATAGACTCCAGCACCTCCCGTGACCTCAAAAGGGACAAGCAGAAGAAAAATGGATGGATGGCTATGATCGGTCTTTACTGTGAAGTTACATACAAAAAGTTAACTCTCAAACCAGGCATGGTATGATGTAAATTGACGAGAATGTATATTGTATTACATATTCTTGGGGGTTGCTTTTATCGAAAGTCAAAACGATAAGAGTAAATTAATCTTTGAAACTAAATAACAAATTTCCGAGCGCTGTGATTGTGGGGTTTTTTCGACCACGCTGTGACAACAAAGCTGTTTTTGCAATCAGGAGTGTGCACTCTGACCAGAATAAGGCAGAAGATTGACAATGAATGGCCTTAATTTAACATACAAACCAGCCAGTTATCTTCCAGTATAACCTACAATATTAGTGTTTTAAACAAAACTTTTTAAAAGAGCATTCAGCTAAAAGGTTTTCTATAAATTCTGCTTTATAACTTTTCTGTAGCACTTTGAGATTCAAGAAAATTAAAGTGCATTATAAATAAAATGCATTATAAATAAAATGCATTATTATTATTAGTAAAACATGTCTTAAGACATCCTAACATCAAAGGGGTTGGTGCAACCTTTTCCTGGATGCACCAATTTTGCAATCTGTTGTAAGCATTACATGCCGCCCTCTTCTGGCTTTTAGCACGTAATGAAGACAGTACACAACACACCCAATAACTTTGTGTGTTGTTAGCCAATGACAGTGATTCATCAAAGTGTTTGATGAGCATTCCTCAACTTTATCAGTATTTATTGCCACCTTTCCCAACTTCTTTGTCACGTGTTGCTGGCATCAAATTCTAAAGTTAATGATTATTGGCAAAAAAAAACGTTTATCAGTTTGAACTTTAAATATGTTGTCTTTGTAGCATATTCAATTGAATATGGGTTGAAAATGATTTGCAAATCATTGTATTCCGTTTATATTTACATCTAACACAATTTCTCAAATCTTATGGAAACGGGGTTTGTACATTGATTTGGTGCTGCATAAAGATAGTGGCGTTGCGTATGTTTGTTCTAAAGTCGACTGGACTCTAACATTGGCACAGTCCAGTGTTTGTGCACCA
>NC_084629.1:31471831-31489331 GCF_033978795.1 Nerophis ophidion | reverse complement strand
GTGTCCTCCAGACCAAAGAGGAAAATTGTTCTAGGCGCGAAGTTCAAAAGCCAGCATCTGTGATGGTATGGGGGTGAATTAGTGCCCAGGGCATGGGTAATTTACACATCTGTAAAGGCACCATTAATGCTGAATTATCAATACAGGTTTTGGAGCAACGTATGTTGTCATCCAAGCAACGTTATCATGGACGCCCCTGCTTATTTCAGCAAAACAATGCCAAGCCACGTGTTACAACAGTGTAGCTTCGTAGTAAAAGAGTGTTGAACAACTTAAGCTGTACATCAAGCAGGAATGGTAAAGAATTCCACTTTCAAAGCTTCAACAATTAGTTTCCTCAGTTCCCAAACGTTTATTGAGTGTTGTTAAAAGAAAAGGTGATGAAACACTGGTGAACATGCCCTTTCCCAACTACTTTGCAGCCATGAAATTCTAAGTTAATTATTATTTAAAAAAAAAAAAAAAATTATGAGTTTGAACATCAAACATCTTGTATTTGTAGTGCATTCAATGGAATATGGGTTGAAAAAGATTTGCAAATCATTGTATTCCGTTTATATTTGCATCTAACACAATTTCTAAACTCATATGGAAACGAGGTTTGTATATATACACACACACACACATATATATATATATGTGTGTATGTATATATATATATATATATATATATATATATATATATATACATATATATATATACATATATATACACACACATATGCATACACATAAATATATAATCATGGATACAGTGGGTCAAAAAAGTATTTAGTCAGCCACCGATTGTCCAAGTTCTCCCACTTAAAATGATGACAGAGGTCTGTAATTTTCATCATAGGTACACTTCAACTGTGAGAGACAGAATGTAAAAAGAAAATCCAGGAATTCACATTGTAGGAATTTTAAAGAATTTATTTGTAAATTATATGGAGGAAAATGAGTATTTGGTCAACCATTCAAAGCTCTCACTGATGGAAGGAGGTTTTGGCTCAAAATCTCACGATACATGGCCCCATTAATGTTTTCCTTAACACGGATCAATCGTCCTGTCCCCTTCAGCAGAAAAACAGCCCCAAAGCATGATGTTTCCACCCCCATGCTTCACAGTAGGTCTGGTGTTCTTGAGATGCAACTCAGTATTCTTCTTCCTCCAAACACGACGAGTTGAGTTTATACCAAAATGTTCTATATTGGTTTCATCTGACCACATGACATTCTCCCAATCCTCTGCTGTATCACCCATGTATCCATTTTGGTATAAACTCAACTCGTCGTGTTTGGAGGAAGAAGAATACTGAGTTGCATCCCAAGAACACCAGACCTACGGTGAAGCATGGGGGTGGAAACATCATGCTTTGGGGATGTTTTTTTTGCTAAGGGGACAGGACGATTGATCCGTGATAAGGACAGAATGAATGGGGCCATGTATCGTGAGATTTTGAGCCAAAACCTCCTTCCATCAGTGAGAGCTTTGAATGGTTGACCAAATACTTATTTGGTCAACCATTGGCTGACTAAATACTTTTTGCCCCACTGTATATAAACTGTATAAACAAAGATACGGTGTAGAAACACATTATATATACACACATATACATACATACATATACATATATATATATATATATATATATATATATATATATGTATATGTATATATATATATATATATATATATATATACACACACACACACACTTATGTGACATTTCTTTGATGAATGGATGCCTATTCTGCAGTAATATGTGGGAAACCTGTGGCTTATGGTGATGGATGAGCGGGGGGAGCTTAGAGGGAGATAATGATGAACTATGGAAAAAAAGCACAGGGAGATAACGGCGACGTGGGGGCGCGAGGGAGCAGGCGGATGTGGGGGGGGACTGGATGTGTGCGGAGAGGAGAGACGGTGGAGGTGTGATTCCAACATGGTGGAATGTAAGAAGGCGGACACAAAAGGGAGCCTGAAACAAAGTGTTCCTCCCTTCTTATACCTCCTCTCTTGTTTGTGTGTTTTTCTTGACAGGACGGGCAAGGCCGCTCGTCACAATGATGAATTCCCAGAGCTTTGCACACACAAAAGAGAACGCAGCGCGCTCAAAACTAAGCGGGAACGGTGAGCGCTGACTAAGAAAGGAAGGAGGCCGGCTGTCTTTGTCATCTTTCTCTCACACACATACACGCATGCAATCACGCACGCACGCACGGACACACACACACAAAAATCTCCCGCCATAGGACGGCAAAAAAGCATCTTACATAACCTGAACGCGAGCGGATTTTTGCTTGAACTGGCGCACCTTCCAACACATTTCATAACGTTTTATTGGCGGGAGTTTAAAAGCGGCGGCGGCGACTCCCACCAGGCTTGACGCCGCAGAACAAAGTGCCTGTTCAGGTTTATGTACAGCCGTTAGTCCCCAGCGTGAGGACGCTCGTGATAAAGCGAGCTGACGCGCGGCAACCCTGCAGCACTAACTCAACGCCCATTACCCCTGCATCCGCCTCAGTGTGTGTGTTTGCCTGTGAGAGCAATAAACACGAAAACAGCAGCGTTGTTGAAGAGGCGTATTAGCAGCAAGCCCTAACTAAGAATCCCAATGCTAATTGGGGGCTAAAGTGGCCGCATAATTACGTACGAAACGGCCGGCTCTGACAAATCGCAGGAGGAGTACGGTAATTCACAAAACTGAGTACACCCCTCCCGCTATTTTTATGACCGTAAGTCTTCAAGGGATACTAGCGTGGACTACAAACTTGGATATACTTTAGTCAGTGTACAGCTTTTACAACAGTACAGATTTACATTCCATTGCAAATAAGTCAACATGCAGTCATTATTGTCTACATAAAAATAGAAGTGAGGAGCAAGGTATGTGAGTTTGCGGACAGTCAAGCATGGTGGTGTCCTTATGGTCTGGGGCTGCATGAGTGCTGCCAACACTTGGGAGCTGGGGTTCATTGTTGACCATCAATGATGCATTGGAATTTTCACGTGAGCAGTGTTCAGAATTATAGTGTAACAAAATAACATTGTTACTAACGTGAAACTATTGTTTTCTAGTCAAATGTAATCTAATTAAATATCTCCACTTATAAATTGAGTTCTGGGCAGAGGTAAAAAGACGGCATATTTCGTATTATTACCTCCGGTCATTGCTTAAACAGTCACGGGCAAAGGTAATAACAAGCCGCAGAAATGCCCGAAATGGGATGAAGGACGATTCTTTTGATTTTGGTGCTGATCCGGATCATTACTACTACGTTACCTTATGTTAAGATTGCATGCCTCAACTTTTAGATGAAATAGAACGCTTTATTGTCATCAAACATAAGAGCATGATGAAACTTGAGGCCCTGAAGAGAAAGACATCGGTCCTGCCTTCATCAACAGAGAAAAAGAGAGTGTATGACAAACAAGAGGGTCCACTCTGTGTATTTCATTCTGCTATAGGTAGCACACAAAAACAAAAACAGCCCAGTTGCGATCGATTGAATGAGATGACAAAGATCGGGATGAATGAGAACTATCATAGGCACAAAAAATTAAGGGCACATTTCAATTAAACTTTCAGCAAACGTCAGAAATTGGATAAGGAACATCCATCCAACCATTTCTACCGCTTATTCCCTTTTGGGGTCGCTGGCGCCTAACTCAGCTACAATCGGGTGGAAGGCGGAGTACACCCTGGACAAGTCGCCACCTCATCGCAGGGCCAACACAGATAGACAGACAACATTCACACTCACATTCACACACTAGGGCCAATTTAGTGTTGCCAATCAACTTATCCCCAGGTGCAAGTCTTTGGAAGTGGGAGGAAGCCAGAGTACCCGGTGGGAACCCACGCATTCACGGGGAGAACACGCAAACTCCACACAGAAAGACCCCGAGCCTGAGTATGAACCCAGGACTGCAGGACCTTGGTATTGTGAGGCAGATGCACTAACCCCTCTGCCACCGTGAAGCCTGGATAAGGAACAATTGATTACATTTTAGGGGTGATCTGGATAACTGTCTGGATTCAGTATTTTCTTACTTTCAGGATGGAAAGCCTGGCAGAAGTCTGTGCTGTCCGAGTGCTTTTATAATTAGTGTAGTGCCATACTTGTGGTTAAGGAGAAACACTTCTGCCAATGCATTCCAATTGCTTTTGAGTGAGGACATTCAACAACAACTCATGCCAGCCACTTCACATGCAAACTGCTAACCAAGGTAGACACAAATAATCGATTAAAGCTTTCTTTTATATTCTGTTACTTTAATAAATTGTATTATGAGTATAACTCATAAAATTGATAAACCTTATACTGCATAGAGTGCCTGCAACTTTAAATACGCAAACAAAGTTTACGCATGGCCGCTGCAGACCGCAGTAGATCAGTGTGACAGCGAACAGCAGATTATTAATTTTGTGGAAGCGGGGCGGGCGTGTCTGTTCACTAAAATGACATCATGTGGAGCCAAAGCCGAGTTTCTTAACATGGAGATATTCCCACTATTTTTATTTTGTCGAGACTCGAGCACAATGAAAATAACATTTTAGTTAAATGTAAGTTGTGTCTTGGATCAAAGATCCTATCGACTGCCCAAAATAGCAATTCAAATCTGCTGAAACAGCTACTAAAGCAACATGCTTCAACAAAGCTAGTAAAGAGAAACGGACTCCGATGCCACTTAACCTTCACCTAAGGATTTTAACGGAGGGACTGCTAGCCAGGACAACATTGATAGAGCCATTGCAGCGAATGTGCTTGAAGACATGCAGGCTTTTTTTTATTTATTGATTGATACTTTTTAGTAGATTGCACAGTTCAGTACATATTCCGTACAAATGACCACTAAATGGTAACACCCGAATAAATTTTTCAACTTGTTTAAGTCGGGGTCCACGTTAATCAATTCATGGTATTTCTACATTTGAGTCCCGCGCTTTCAGGCGCCTAAATAGCATGATACCGGCACAAAATAGCAAATGGCACGGAAAACATTTTCCACGTACCTGGACATAGTGAACAGTGAGTACATAAACATAGAAAGCGAGCTAAGGAAGACACTCCAAACTCTGCCTCTGCTCATCATTCAGCACTGAAGGTAAACACTGTCAATTCTCTTATAGGATGTCGTGGTGGTTTGTGCAGCCCTTTGAGACACTAGTGATTTAGGCCTATATAAGTAAACATTGATTGATTGATTGATATATTCTTTCATTCTAGACTCCTAGTGTGTTTGATTATCACATCACTCGAAATGTATAGACTACGAAGTTCACAAACATAAAAAGGGATCACAGTGGGCCAGGCCATTCTTTCCTTTTCTCTAAACTAAAACCGGGGAAATGCGTAGAGTGTTCTTGGCTTCAGTGCAGTGTTGATCTCCTGAACAAATGATTTTATTTCACAATTCTGTGAGAGAAAAAAAGGCCTGGTTGGGCATGTTTATACAAACCCCGCTCCTTATGAGTAGGGAAATTGTGTTGGATGTAAATATAAACGGAATACAATGATTTGCAAATCATTTTCAACCCATATTCAGTTGAATCTTCTACAAAGACAACATATTTGATGTTCAAACTGATAAACACTTTTTTTTTTGCAAATAATCCCTAACTTTAGAATTTGATGCCAGCAACACGTTACAAAGAAGTTGGGAAAGGTGGAAATAGATACTGATAAAGTTGAGAAATTCTCATCAATACTTATTTGGAACATCCCACAGGTGTGCAGGCTAATTGGGAACAGGTGGGTGCCATGATTGGGTATAAAATCAGCTTCCATGAAATGCTAAGTAATTCACAAACAAGGATGGGCCGAGGGTCACCAATTTGTAAGCAAATTGTCGAACAGTTTTAGAACAACATTTCTCAACGAGCTATTGCAACTTTGAAATTCTAAGTTAATTATCATTTGCAAAACAAAAAATAAAGTTTATGAGTTTGAACATCAAATATGTTGTCTTTGTAGTGCATTCAATTGAATATGGGTTGAAAAGGATTTGCATACCATTGTATTCCGTTTATATTTACATCAAACACAATATCCCAACTCATATGGAAACAGGGTTTGTAGCAGTATGTGTGCTGTATATAGTGACATGACATATAATCATGTCATGTGTGACTTCCTTGGGTGAATCCAGGTTTACAGCGATGTTGTGACATGTTAATATGCGGTTTGTTACTTATGTATGTTATGTTGCAGCTATTTAAAATAGTTGTCTCAATTTGTTCTGGCCCAAAATAAATTGGCCCTCTGAGACATATCTTTGTCTTTGTGTGTTGTATGTAGACCACATTGCTTAGCAGGGTTCAGTGATGCAAATGCATGTCAAGTTGATCAACAGATTTTATTATTCTCCAGTGCAATATCTGTACTGTAATGAAGGCTAAAAGGGAGCTTTAAAAAAGAAAAAAATAAGTAACTAAACAGTTACTTTTCACAGTAATGCATTACTTTTTGGTGTAAGTAACTGAGTTAGTAACTCAGTTACTTTTGAAAATAACTAGTAACTGTAACTAGTTACTGGTTTTCAGTAACTAACCCAACACTGTATATACTTATAGATAGATAGATAGATAGATAGATAGATAGATAGATAGATAGATAGATAGATAGATAATTATTTTATTCATTCCTTCAGGAGAGTTCCTTTAGGAAAATTAAAATTCCAGCAGCAGTGTACAGAGTTGAGATCAATTTAAAAAGTAAAAAGTAAATAATGGTGGTTTAAATGGAAACAAAATAGAAACACTTTAAAATAAGAATAAATAAAAAAATCAACATCGGGAATAAAACTATAACAGTAAAATAAGAATTTAACAAAAGAAACTAGGCAGTAGTGACCATGTTATGAAAAAGTATTGCACTGTTATTGTTTTGCATCCCCTGTAATCCTAGTGCCCCCCGCTCCCTTCCCCAGAAGGAGTTGTACAGTCTAATAGCGTGTGGGACAAAGGAGTTTTTGAGTCTATTGGTCCTGCACTTGGGATGAAGCAGTCTAGCACTGAACAGGCTCCTCTGGCTACTGATAACGCTATGCAAAGGTTGACTGGCATCATCCAGGATGCTCACTAGTTTGTCCACAGTCCTCTTCTCTGCCACCGTCACCAGTGAGTCCAGTTTTATTCCGATTGTAGAACCGGCCCGCCTGATCAGTTTCTCCAGTCTGGAGCTGTCCTTCTTAGATGTACTGCACCCCCCAGCACACTACCATGTAGAACAGAACACTGGCAACCACAGACTGGTAGTACATCCACAGGAGTTTTTTGCAGATGTTGAAGGAGCGCAGCCTCCTCAGGAAGTACAGCCTGCTCTGTCCTTTCTTGTACAGGTGGTCCGTGTTAACAGTCCAGTCCAGCTTATTGTCCACCCAAACCCCGAGGTACTTGAATGAGTCCACGGTCTGTACCTCAACTCCCTCGATCACAATAGATTGTGACCGTGGACTCGACCTCCCAAAGTCAATGACCAGCTCTTTGATCTTTGACGGGTTGAGTTGTAAGAGGTTCGTGTGGCACCAGACAGCAAAGTCCCTCACCAGGCTACGAAACTCCTCCTCTCTGCCGTCCCCGATGCACCCGACGATGGCTGTGTCATCCGCGTACTTCTGGATGTGACACAGCTCTGAGTTGTAGCAGAAGTCAGCCGTGTACAGGGTGAAGAGAAGAGGGGCCAGCACCATTCCTTGCGGTGCTCCGGTGCTGCTGATCACAGTGTCAGACGAGATGTCCCTCAGTCTGACGTACTGTGGCCTGTGGGTGAGGTAGTTTGAAATCCAGGCAACCAGGCAGGGGTCCACTCGCATTGTGTCCAGCTTGTCCTGGAGGAGGCGGGGCTGGATGGTATTAAAGGCACTCGAGAAGTCCAGGAACAGGATCCTCACAGTGCCATTTCCCTTATCCAGGTGTGAGTGGGCTCGGTGCAGCAGGTAAAGAATAGCATCCTCCACACCAACACCTGCCTGGTACGCAAACTCCAGGCTGTCCTGGGCAGGTTGCACCTGTGGTCTGAGGAGGCTGAGAAAGAGCCGCTCCATTGTCTTCATTTTATGAGAGGTGAGGCCACTGGTCTGTAGTCGTTCAACTCATTGGGGCAGTTCTTTTTGGGAACTGGAACGATGCATGACGTCTTCTAGAGGGTGGGCACTCTCCCCAGCTGCAGGCTGAGGTTGAAGATCCGCTGGAGTGGTTCACCCAGTTGTGCAGCACAGGTCTTCAGGAGTCGGGGGCATAGCTTGTCTGGGCCTGCTGCTTTCCTTGGCTGTAGCTTCCTCAGTTGACCTCTGACCTGGTCCGCAGAGATGACTAATGTCTGCGTAAAGGTGGTGGAGGGGAGTGCTGCCATGGCTGGGGGGGAGGTGGGTTGAGCGGAGCAGAAGAGGGGGTGGCTGTGATGGGGACTGGGGGGTGGAGAGGACACGGGCTGGTTGAACCGGATAAAGAAGTTATTCATCTCATTGGCCCTCTATTGTCCCCACAACAGCTCTGTTCTTTGTCTTACGGCCTGTGATGGTTTTCACACTCCCCCAGACCTCCCTCATGTTGTTCTGCTGCAGCTTCTTCCTGTAGCTGTCCTTAGCCTCCCTCACGCATCGTTTCACCTCCCGCTGTGCTGCTCTCATTGCCTCCATGTCTCCACTCCTGAAGGCAGTTTTCTTTTTGTTGAGGACAGCTTTAACCTCTTGTGTTACCCAGGGTTTGTTATTAAGGTAGCACCGAACAGTCCTAGCAGGGCAGATCATGTCCACGCAGAAGTTGAGGTAATCTGTGAGACGGTGAGTCAGCCATCGATATCCTCACCCTGTGGAAGCAGCACGTCCCAGTCTGTGGTGTTGCAGCAGTCCCTGAGGGCATCTTCCAATTCAGGGGACCACTTCCTCACAGAGCAAGTGTTAACAGGCTGTCTTTTGACAGTGAGGGTGTATTTTGGCTGCAAATGAACAAGATTGTGGTCAGACTTCTCTAGTGGGGCGAGAGGTGTGACCTTGTATGCATCCCTGACATTAGCATTCAGTAGGTCAATCGTCCTGTCGTTTCGCGTGGGACAATCCACAGCCTGGTAAAAAGCAGCTAACGTTGCGTCCAAAGTAGCATGATTGAAGTCCCCAGAAATGATGAAAAAAGCCTCAGGATGTTTTGTCTGTAGCCTTGATGTGATGGCATGGATCATCTCACATGCATTGGCTGCATCTGCCCTCGGGGAAATGTAAACACAGAGGGAGATCACGTGACTGAACTTCCTCGGCAGATAGTATGGCCAGAGCTACAGCTAGTAGCTCCAAGTCCGGGCAACACAAGACTTTCTTCACAGAGATGTGTCCTGGGTTACACCAGCGGTTATTAACATATATGATGAGCCCCCCATCTTTTCTTTTCCCACATGCTTTCGTGTCTCTGTCAGCTCTCACTGCGGGGAATCCCTGCAGGTCCACGTTAGCATCCGGTACCAGGTGGTTTAGCCATGTTTACGTGAAGATAAACAGGCTGCTCTCTCAATACGCACGCTGGCTTTTCAGTCCATGAAGCTCATCGATCTTGTTCGGCAGCGAGTTCACATTTCCCATGATGACGGGAGGAATGGATGGTTTGTAGCGCCGTCAATTTTCCTCTCGCTTAGCCTTTAGCTTAGCTCCCGCTTTACAGCCCCGAGGATTCTTCCTCAGTTCCGCTGGAATGGAGTGTCGTACACCCCATTGTTTTCAGACCGAGCAGCTCCTCTCTCGAATAAGAAAAAAAACTGCTTCCTGGTCTTTTAAAACTGCCAAAAGTATCCATGGGATATGTACAGGGATTCACTGTCTTTAAGGAAAACATAAATAAGATAAAAGATTAAAGATAAAATATATGTTTATAAGATCTAATAAATAATAATAATAATTAATGATCAAATATAAATATAAAAGATAGGTTTTAAAGATGTACAACTACAGAGCAACTAGAGATGCAGTCGCCTTCCACAGCGCAAGTAGCAAAAAAAAAAAAAAATAATCAAATAAAAATGAAAAATATATATATATATATTAGGGGTGTGGGAAAAAATTGATTCGAATACGAATCGAATCGTTTATGTTGTGCGATTCAGAATCAATTCTCATTTTTTTAAAATCGACTTTTTTTAAATAATTTTTTTTAATGAATCCAACAAACCACTACACAGCAATACCATAACAATGCAATCCAATTCCAAAACCAAACCTGACCCAGCAACACTCAGAACTGCAATAAACAGAGCAATTGAGAGGAGACAAACACGACACAAAACAAACCAAAAGTAATGAAACAAAAATGAATATTATCAACAACAGTATAAATATTAAATATAATTTCAGCATAGCAGTGATTAAAAATTCCTCACTGACATTATCATTAGACATTTATAAAAATAATAAAAAAGAACAATAGTGTCACAGTGGCTTACACTTGCATCGCATCTCATAAACTTGACAACACACTGTATCCAATGTTTTCACAAAGATAAAATAAGTCATATTTTTGGTTCGTTTAATAGTTAAAACACATTTACATTATTGCAATCAGTTGATAAAACATTGTCCTTTACAATTATAAAAGCTGTTTGTTTTTTTTAAATCTACTACTCTGCTAGCATGTCAGCAGACTGGGGTAGATCCTGCTGAAATCCTATGTATTGAATGAATACAGAATCGTTTTGAATCGTAAAAATATCGTTTTTGAATCGAGAATCGAATTGAATCGATAAAATCGATATATTATCGAATCGTGACCTCAAGAATCGATATTGAATGGAATCGTGGGACACCCAAAGATTCACAGCCCTAATATATATATATATATATATATATACATATATATATATATATATACATACAGTCAAAAAATACGTATTTGAACACCCTGCTATTTTGCAAGTTCTCCCACTTAGAAATTTTCATTGTAGGTGCATGTCCACTGTATGAGAGATAACCTAAAAAAAAAATCCAGAAATCACAATATAAGATTTTTTTTACAATTTATTTGTGTGATACAGCTGAAAATAAGTATTTGAACACCTGTCTATCAGCTAGAATTCTGACCCTCAAAGACCTGTTAGTCAGCCTATAAAAGTCCTCCACTCCACTGTATTATACTGAATCGTATGCACCGGTGTGAGGTTGTTAGCTGCATAAAAACACCTGTCCACCCCATAAAATCAGTAAGACTCAAACATTCAGCATTGCTAAGAGCAAAGAGCAGTCCAAAGACACCAGAGTCAAAATTGGACAACTCCACAAGGATGGAAAGGGCTACGGAGAAATTGCCAAGCAGCTTGGTAAAAAAGGTCCACTGTTGGAGCAATCATTAGAAAATGGAAGAAGCTAAACATGACGGTCAGTCTCAATCGGAGTGGAGCCCGATACAAGATATCGCCTTGTGGGGTCTCAATGATGCTAAGAAAGGTGAGGAATCAGCCCAGGACTACACAGCAGGACTTGGTCAATAACCTGAAAAGAGCTGGGACCACTGTTTCCATGGTCACTCTTGGTAATACACTAAGACGTCATGGTTTGAAATCATGCATGGCATGGAAAGTTCCCCTGCAAATTTGTTAAACCAGCACATGTTAAGGCCCGTCTTAAAATTGCCAATGACCATTTGGATGATCCAGACGAGTCATGGGAGAAAGTTTTGTGGACAGATGAGACCAAAATTAACCTTTTTGGTCATAATTCCACTATGCGTGTTTGGAGGAAGAAGAATGATGCGTACCATCCCAAGAACACCAAACCTACTGTGAAGCATGGTGCTGGTAGCATCATGTTTCGGGGGTGTTTTTCTGCTCATGGGACAGGACGACTGTACTGTATTAAGGAAAGGAGGACTGCAGCCATGTATTGTGAGATTTTGGCCAAAAACCTCCTTCCTCAGTCAGATCATTGAAGATGAGTCGTGGCTGGATCTTCCAACATGACAATGACCCAAAGCACACAGCCAGGAAAACCAAGAAGTGGCTTCGTAAGAATCATATCAAGGTTCTGGAGTGGCCTAGCCAGTCTCCAGACCTAAATCCAATTGAAAATCTTTGGATGGAGCTGAAAGTCTGTGTATATACTGTATATATATATACATACACACACACACATATATATATCAACAGTATATATATATATATATATATATATATATATATATATATATATATATATATATATATATATGATTTATTTGAATGTTACTGGGGTTCATAAGTATTTGCACACATGAGAACATCAGTGTTAATATTTTAATGCAGAATGCAATTACAGAGGTCAAACATTTCCTATAGTTCTTCACCAGTTTTGCACACACGGCAACAGGGGTTTTGGCCCACTCCTCCACACATCTTCTCCAGATCTGTCAGGTATCGGGGCTGTCGCCGAGAAAAACAAAGTTTCAGCTCCCTCCAAAGATTTCCTATTGGATTTAGATCTGGAGACTGGCTAGGCCACCCCAGAATCTTGATATGCTTGGTATGGAGTCACTCCTTGGTTATCCTGGATGTGTGCTTCATGTTGGAAGACCCAGTCACGACCCATCTTTAATGCTCTGACTTAAGGAAGGAAGTTTTTGGCCAAAATTTCACAGTACATTGCTCATCCTCTCCGTAATACAGTGCAGTTGTCCGGTCCCCTTTGCTGATAAGCACACCCAAAGCATAATGTATCCATCCCCATGCTTTACTGGAGGGATGGTGTTCTTGGGATGATACTCATCCTTCTTTTTCCTCCAAACCAAACAAGTGGACTTTTTACCAAAAAGTGTTCTATTTTGGTCTCATCTCACCACATGGCTTTCTTCCATGACGACTCTGGATCATCCAGATGACAATTGGCAAACTTCAGACGGGCCTGGACATGGGCTGACTGAAGCAGGGGAACATTCCGTGCGGTGCATGATTTTAAAGCACTACGCCGTAGTGTTCTACTAATAGTAGCCTTGGAAACAGTGGTCCCAGCTCTCTTCAGGTCATTCACCAGCTCCTGCCACGTAGTAATTGGCTGATTCCTTAATTTTCTTATCATGAGTGACGCCCCGTGAGGAAAGATCTTACAAACCCTGTTTCCAAATGACTTGGGAAATGGTGTTAGATGTAAATATAAACGTAATATAATGATTTGCAAATCATTTTCAACCCATATTCAGTTGAATATGCTACAAATACAACATATTTGATTTTCAAACTGATAAACATTTTTTTTTGTGCAAATAATCATTAACTTTAGAATGTGATGCCAGCAACGAGTAACAAAGAAATTGGGAGAGTTGGCAATAAATACTGATAAAGTTGAGGAATGCTCATCAAACACTTATTTGGAACATCCCACAGGTGTGCACGCTAATTGGGAACAGGTGGGTGCCATGATTGGGTATAAAAGCAACGTCCATGAAATGTTAAGTAATTCACAAACAAGGATGGGGTGAGGGTCACCACTTTGTAAGCAAATTGTCAAACAGAACATTTCTCAAAGAGCTATTCCAAGGAATTTAGGGAATTTACCATCTACGGTCCGTAAAATCATCAAAAAGTTCAGAGAATCTGGAGAAGTCTCTGCACGTAAGCGATGATATTATGGACTTTTGATCCCTCAGGCGGTACTGCATCAAAAACCAACATCAGTGTGTAAAGAGGCTCACATGGGCTCAGGAACACTTCATAAAACCACTCTCAGTAACTACAATTGGTCGCTACATCTGTAAGTACAAGTTAAAACTACACTATGCAAAGCAAAACCTATTTATCAACAATATCCTGAAATGCCGCCGGCTTGGCTAGGCCCGAGTTCAGCGAAGATGGACTGATGCAAAGTGGAAAGGTGTTCTGTGGTCTGACGAGTCCATATTTCTAATTATATTTGGAAACTGTGGACGTGGTTTCCTCCAGACCAAAGAGGAAAATTGTTCTAGGCGCAAAGTTCAAAAGCCAGCATCTGTGATGTAAAGGGGTGTATTAGTGGCCAAGGCATGGGCAACTTACACATCTGTGAAGGCACCATTAATGCTGAAAGGTCCATACAGGTTTTGGAGCAACATATGTTGTCATCCAAGCAACGTTATCATGGACGCCCCTGCTTGTTTCAGCAAGACAAGTGTTACAACAGCGTGGCTTCGTAAAAAAAAAAGAGTGCGGGTACTTTCCTGGCCCGCCTGCAGTCAAGACCCGTCTCCCATCGAAAATGTGTGGCGCATTATGAAGCGTAAAATATGACAGCGGAGACCCCGGACTGTTGAACGACTGAAGCTCTACATAAAACAAGAATGGGAAAGAATTCCACTTTCAAAGTTTCAACAATCAGTTCCCAAACGTTTACTGAGTGTTGTCAAAAGAAAAGGTGATGTAACACAGTGGTGAACATGCCCTTTCCCAACTACTTTGGCACGTGTTGCAGCCATGAAATTCTAAGTTAATTATTATTTGAAAAAAAAAAATAAAGTTTATGAGTTTGAACATCATATATCTTGTCTTTGTAGAAGTGCATTCAATTGAATATGGGTGGAAAAGGATTTGCAAATCATTCCGTTTATATTTACATCTAACACAATTTCCCAACTCATATTGAAACGGGGTTTGTATATGTACAAACACACCGTCCGGGCAACAAAGGAGTGGCTCCGTAAGAAGCATTTGAAAGTCCTGGAGTGGCCTAGCCAGTCTCCAGACCTCAACCCCATAGAAAATCAGTGGAGGGAGTTGAAAGTCTGTGTTGCCCTAAAAATCGACAGCCCTAAAACATCACTGCTCTCAAGAAGATCTGCATAGGGGAATGGGCCAAAATACCAGCTACTGTGTGTGCAAACCTGGCAAAGACCTATAGTAATCATTTGACCACTGCTATTACCAACAAGTGAATAAGCGGTAGAAAATGGATGGATGGATATTACCAACAAAGGTTATATTACAAAGTATTGAGTTTAATTTTTGTTATTGACTAAATACTTATTTTTCACCATAATTTACAAATACATTCTTTAAAATTCCAACAATGTGAATTCCTGGATTTATTTTCACATTTTGTCTCTCACAGTTGAAGTGTACCTATGATGAAAATTACAGACCTCTGTCATCATTTTAAGTGGGAGAACTTGCACAATCGGTGGCTGACTAAATACTTTTTTGCTCCACTGTGTGTATATTATATATATATATATATATATATATATATATATATATATATATATATAAATATATATATATATATATATACACACACACATAGGCCAGCTCCATCAAAACAGAAGGATATTTTGTAATCTGTATTGAAAAAGTTTCATCATAATTACTATAGTAAATAATTAATTCGAGAGAATTGGTTTGTATCAAGAATCGTGTTGTATCGAGAATCAATGCTGAATTAGATCAGAATCGGAACGAATCGAATCTTTAGGTTCCCAAATATTTACACCCTAAAGGTTATTATGGAAGGGTGAACTTTTTTTATTGCAACTATATTCCCAAAAATACGCATTGAGGCTATAAAGTGTGTTTTATCCGATTACTCGATTTGTCACACAAACTAATCAGTGGATTACTCAATTACTAAAATAACCAATGGCTACATTCTAACAGCTAACCATGAGGTAACACAGCTAACTTCACTCTCATTTGCTGATGTCACTCAACAGAACAAATTGTATTTGTATTTGCACTGTGGTGATAGCGGTCTGAGGGTCCACGAGTGTAGCCGGCTAATGGGAAGCAACTGATCATTGAGGGGAAAAACAATTTTTTTCCAGCAAATGGTGTGACATTGTGAAGCAAAGCATGACTCCGCTCCCCTGAACTGGAAAACTGGGAAACTAGCACTCATGCAGCCTCCAAAACATAAATCCTAAATGTAAGGATGATAACATAATTTTGCTACTTACTTGTGTTACCAGCTTTTTAGATAATAATGGCTGTGGGTAGACTTTTTTTTTGAAGATACTGAATCTATACAGATAGTAGTAAATCAATACTGCTATATATGTTATACACTGACTAATCCAAAATATGTGAAGATTTTATATATTTCCCATAAACTTTTGAGAAGAGGAAAAAAACGAGGGGCGTATTCACTTTTGTGGACCTGAAATAATGCAAATAGGATTGTGGTGTTAGGGTGTGTGATTGGAGGAAAATAATGTTCCCATAAAAGGAGGTGGACACCAAGAATCAAAGAGTGATGAAGCGCTTTGGTATCCACTATGGGAGCCGCCTGGCTGACACAGCATTTCACTCCCAGGTGTTACGCCACCATCCCCGCAGGTGTGGCATTCTTGGTGAGGGTGTGTGAAAAGTGCTGAGTAACAGCAGAATCCTGCATCATGGCCCTAATGGCGGCTTAATGCCAGTTTAATGCAAATGTCCACGCAAATATCTGCTGCCTTAGTTTTGAGAAGGCCCAAATGGAACGCACCACCTGTGTCAAAGAACAAAACAGGATGAGGGGAAGCTCATGATACTGTGGAACTTCCCCCAAATGGTACAATTTTTAGTTCAAACCATTGTTATTTTCTGAAACAAAAAGCTCTTCAAGCACCCACCTGTTTCTCTTGTCAATCATGTATCTTGATAAAGGTGAATACTATTTGTTTCCATTTTACATCGACTAACTTATTTTTACACTATGACAGGTAAGGACGTAAAAAAACTGTTTTCGCTTTTTCTATTCTTTTTGTCTGAACTTCTATTTTAATTTTATTTAGTTCTTGGTTGCATTTTGTATTCTGACATGAAAATAAAATGACGAAAATAAAATGATGATAATGAAAAAATTATCCAACCAAGGATAAATTGTCAAAAAAGAGTTTAGAGTAATTCTTATCCTAAAAAATAATGTAAATGAATAAGCTAAACAACCGAATATATATATATATATATATATATATATATATATATACAGTATATATACACATAAATACATATACACATATATATATACACACACATATATATACACATATATGTATACACACACATATATATACACATATATACATATATACATATACATACATATATATATACATATATATTTACATATATATATATATACATACATACATACATATATACACATATATACATATATACACATATATACATATATATACACATATATATGTATACATATACATATACAACGGAGACAGCCCTCGCAAAAATGATTAATGATCTATTGCTAACGATGGATTCTGATGCATCATCTATGTTGCTGCTCCTCGATCTTAGCGCTGCTTTCGATACCGTCAATCATAATATTTTATTAGAATGTATCAAAACACGAATTGGTATGTCAGACTTAGCCCTGTCTTGGTTTAACTCTTATCTTACTGATAGGATGCAGTGCGTCTCCCATAACAATGTGACTTCGGACTACGTTAAGGTAACGTGTGGAGTTCCCCAGGGTTCGGTCCTTGGCCCTGCTCACTTCAGCATCTACATGCTGCCGCTAGGTGACATCATACGCAAATACGGTGTTAGCTTTCACTGTTATGCTGATGACACCCAACTCTACATGCCCCTAAAG
>NC_084629.1:31331831-31461831 GCF_033978795.1 Nerophis ophidion | reverse complement strand
GGCGAAGCGAAAAAAAGGGAGACACACAAGACGCACGATGGAGGACAAAGGAAAAACAGGACGTGCTGTCATTCCCCCTTCCGCTGCACGCTGAACTCATTTGGCTGCGTGATCGCAATAATCGACAGCTTGAAAGCAGGCTTTGTACGAGGCAGGCACAGGGAGAAAAAGAGGCGCAAATAAACACAACCTTTCATCAATACGTGTCTGACGGCGACCTTCGCCAAGGCTGCAGGATGGAGGGTGGGTGGAGGGGGGCGGAGGAAGGAAACGAGCTCAGCAGGGCCATGCAGGGAGAGCACTAAAGACTATTGACTGACGGATAACCTTTGCAAGGAGATGGAGGGAAGTGGAGGGAGGGAGGGCGGGAGGAAGGGAGGGAGGACGAAGAGGAGGAGGCGGCGGCGGCGGTGACTGGCGGCGACCTAGTCCGAAGGTAAGAGGATCCATCCTGAGCTTTGTGCTAAAGCTGTCATTTTTACCGCCGGATAACTTTTGTAGAGCGGCTCAACCTGACAAACCTGACGAACTCACTCCACCCACAAATATACTGGCAGCAACTTGCGGGAGGGGAAAAAACATGTACAAGACATCATTAAATGTTGGCGTGCCCTCTAATAACAGACGCCAACATGTCTCTCCAAGTCCTTTCAGGAAATAAACAGCGCCTTCTGAAAGAAACAACGGCTGCCACCAGGGAGCAGCATAACATTAGAGGGCTTATGTCCACGCCCCTGAGACTGGCTTACCAACCTCCACATAAGCAGTTGTCAACCGAACCAAACTGTATCGGACAACCTCTTTTCCTACTCCCTATATGTCATCTTTTAGCGTACTTTGAAACAGATTGTGTACCCAAAGATGCTCTTCCTTTCATAATGTCCATCAAAAGTGTTCACTGTTGACTCGCCATTGTTAGTACTTCCTCTTTGATTTTTCTTTCTTTCCACGATACCGTCAACATAGTCTCCCACAGGACCGCCATCTATTTGTGGTGGTGAGAGGTGAGGCTGATGTTTACAATATTGGCAAAGAAACATTTGCAAAAAATTTAGTAAAAATAAAAAAAGGCAGCACAGTGAGAGAGGGGTTAGTGCATCTGCCTCACAATACGAAGGTCCCGGGTTCGATCCTGGGCTCGGGATCATTCTGTGTGGAGTTTGCGTGTTCTCCCCGTGACTGCGTGGGTTGCATCCAGGTACTCTGGCTTCCTCCCACCTCTAAAGACATGCACATGTGGATCGGTTGATTGGCAACACTAAATTGGTCCCAGTGTGTGAATGTGAGTGTGAATGTTGTCCGTCTATCTGTGTTGGCCCTGTGATGAGGTGGCGACTTGTCCAGGGTGTACCGCCTTCCGCCCAAATCGACTGAGATAGGGTCCAGCTCCCCCCCGCAACTAAGCGGTAGAAAATGGATGGATGGATGAATGGAGTAAAAATTAAAAAAGAGGGGGTGTTGAAAAAAATTTGATTCACACACAAATTCCATCCATCCATTTTCTACCGCTTATTCCCTTGTGGTTAGCGGGGGGTGCTGGTGCCTACAGTATCTCAGCTACAATCGGGCGGGAGGCTGGGTATACCCTTGACAAGTCGCCACCTCATCACAGCACACCCAAATTACAATTCTTATTCATTCCAATTCTATTCATAATTTTTTAGGAATAGTCTGAATTTTTTTAAAGAATACATTTTAAAAATATGTTTTCAGGCTATCCCATGCTTACTCACGGCTTGTAACATATAAAGTGTTGGAAAATGTTTTGCTGCCATTTTTATACCAAATAACAAATAGTGACAATTGTTTTGAAATGAGAATGGTGTTGAATCGAGAATCGATTCTGAACCGAATTATCATCCCAAGAAAAAATGTTATCGAATCGTGAGTTGTTGCAAGATTCACATCAACTTTCTGCTGTCATATGTTTTGGTATTTTTTTTTAAATGCAACTGACAGAGCTGCCTGTGAGTGCTTTTAGATATGGGAGGGGTGCATTGTCCCCGCTGCCGACTGAGAAGAGCAATACATACTTTCATGTCAGAGTCGCCCTTAAGTCTCTTCACTACCACCGACGTTGTTCGTCGCTTTTTTGAAAAAGGGTATCTAAAGTGGTCGAGTTAGTAACTAAATTGGCAACACTGACACCTGCTATTATTATTATTCTC
The DNA here is from genome assembly GCF_033978795.1 of Nerophis ophidion. Classification (NCBI taxonomy): domain Eukaryota; kingdom Metazoa; phylum Chordata; class Actinopteri; order Syngnathiformes; family Syngnathidae; genus Nerophis; species Nerophis ophidion. The sequence goes on along the minus strand of NC_084629.1, from coordinate 31,459,663 downwards.
TGGCTGAAGAGGTGCATAATAATGTGCTTATTGACGAGGGTGAACATTTACTACCACATATATTCATAGTAAACAAATGAAAAGTACATTCATAATGAATCAGTATCGGTACTGAACATTAAGTACTTTTTGTGTGTGTTAATGTGTTTATTATTATGTGAATGCTCCAAAGCATTCACACATACGGTTTTCTACACCAAAATTAATCTATTTATTAAACTTCTTCTCCAGATTTTGGCACACTCTACCTTCCACGATTCAAACCGTTCCAACTTCAAACTGTTCAGCCTATTCGGGAATCGCAGGCTTTTCCTTGACAAATGTCAAATATTCCCAGATTTCCCAAAATTCCAGGTTTTCCAGGACATTTTTCCCATTGAAAATGAATTTGCCATTTTTCAAACTTCCACCATTTCCACGTTTTTCAACCGATTAAAACCATACCACCTTCAACATATTCCACTCATCCTGGAAATTCAAAGTATTATTTTTCCAAGTTCAAAAATATTACAGGAATTTTCAGAATTTCCGTTTTTTTCAAACCCTTTTTAAAACCCTTTTTTCTGGCGACTATTCCTGCCACATGTTTCAACCCACTTCAACTGTCCCACCATCAAATCATTCCTGGACAAAAAACAAAGCTGTTTTTCAAACAGGAAAAATTGCCGGTTTTCCTGAAATTCCAGGAATTCCTAAATACCATTACTCAATTAAAATGTTACTACTTCAATATTTCTGGACCGATTTGAAAAATTCCAAGACTAACCATTTCAACTCATTCAGACCATTCAAGTTTATTACCATTTTCAAAAAAAATGGGGAAAAATGGGACATTCATCAAAGTTCCGCTACTCCCACATTTTTCATCTGATTAAAACTGTTCCAACTTCAAAATATTAAGCCTGTTTTGGAATTGTGTGCTCTACTTCAACAATTCCAATAAAAAATTCCAAGATTTCAGTTTAACGTCAGCATTGGAGCATTTACACGCATTTCCATCAGGAATTGTCTCATCTAGTTATATATCTATATTTTTTTTTTCATTTAATAGTGAGTTGATAATAATTCACACCTGTGAGTCACATTTGTAAATGTGTAACTAGGTGTGTAACTGTAGTTAGGAAGTAGTCTCTGTCATTAAGTTTAATGTGCTATTCCTTTGTTGAGCCCTACAAAGTATTTTATACTGTAAGTATTGTACTTATTCTAGGGATGTGCCATTCAATCAGCATCAGACAATTTCCGTGAAAAAGTATGTGATTGTCATTGTTGTTTTTTGTCTTTTCATGCCGATCACAAACACTGATGTGGTCTGACTGACACTATTTATTGTTTGTCCCCTGGCTGACAGGCGGCCTGCAGCTAATGATGCGTCTCCATACACAGTGTGTTGTCACCCCCAAAATTAATAGTAATCACCTGCATTACAGCAAATGAACTGCTTTTCTAGTTACGTAAGTACAATTATCAAGTATCATTATCCCTGGCGGACAAGGCTCACCATCTTACACACCAAGATTAAGCTCGGAGCAGGCATGCTGATAGCCAAGCTAACTGCTAAGCTAGCTTGAAACAACACCTAGAAATAAGTGCTTAGCAAAGTTTAAGACAACTAGGTGTAACCACGTTACAACAGAAAGTAAGCAGTTATTAACATGAAATTAATACATAAATTAATAAGACTTCCAGAGAGAGGAGGATATAATAACTCTTGCTGTGTCAGCATTGCACGACACATAAGAGGAGGGCGAATCGATCCATAAATTGGTGGTGTCGATACTAGAAGTTGTATCCATTTATGATTGATAATAGAATAATTACATATTTTTATTTCCTCAGTAATTTGTTGTGGTTTTTGTTCATGTTTACAAACTGAGGGAATAATTCCCTGGACACAAAATGACTTTGAGGGCACAAAACAAAGGCTTTAAATGAATAGACAATAGTAGTTTTTTCTTTTGTTTAGTTATTGTTTACTATTGACTTTGTTTTGCTGAAACACTTATACAGTATGTAATAAAAAAGAATATGGAACTGGTTTAAATATTGTGTTGATATTTTTCAACTGTCAATCGCACACAAAATGGAATGCATGCGACCAGTATTGGTATCAGTCGATCTCATTAAAGGATGATCGTACCGAAATTGGTAGCATGGAACCAGAAACATCCCAAATTAATCACACACTAACTGCTTGATTAGTGGTAATTTTAATTACCAAATTTGGTGGTGTTGAAAACGGCATGAAAAATTGCGAATGCTAAACCGTAGCATGTGCATGGCATATACAATGTAAATTAGCATCGAGCTAGCTTGAAAAGTAGAGTACTACTTTGGAACGATTTCTTTCAGCATGCTTGTTTTGTTGGCATGGGAAACTGTAACATTGGGGACATGCAACTAGCAACCTGAAGGTTCCTGGTTCGATCCCCTCCTACCAACCTAGTCACGTTCGTTGTGTCCTTGAGCAAGACACTTCACCCTTGCTCCTGATGGGTCGTGGTTAGGGCCCTGCATGGCAGCTCCCGCCATCAGTGTGTGATAGTGTCAAAGGGCTTTGAGTACCTTGAAGATAGAAAAACGCTATACAGGTATAACCTATTTACCATTTCCGACAGGCTGTCCGCTATGAATACGCCTGTTTGCCCGCCAAATGTTTGAACTGATGCCGAGTCTACAACCGGACATGACATTATGTGGAACAAAGGTATGAAATATGGAACTATTTGATTTTTCAAGTGCATCAGTAGTTGGTAGTAGTACCAGCAGAATTCAGTCAGTACCTACAAAAATACAGAATTTGGTACCAATATATATACATTTCATATACAGCACATTTCAAAATATTCCAATCTTTTTGCAACTGATTTTAATATTGTCTAATTTTCTGATTAATGCACAGGTTTGTGTTTTTTAAAAAAAAAGAGGGAAAAAAGTAGAGCTGTCCAAAAATGGCATTTTTGCCGATATCCGATATCCCGATATTGTCCAACTCTTAATTACCGATTCCGATATCAACCGATACTGCCATGGCAGGGGGGTCACAGATTGCTGTGGTGTTTGTTCTCCCAGGATGCAAACGGACTACTCTGGACAAGGCGTGCAGGTAAAAACATGATTTAATCTTGACTCAAAAAGGTGAACACAAAAAGGCAAAGGCACAACTTAGCGCAGGAAACAAAACCAGCACTTATCCTGAACTATGGACATGAAACAAAAACTCGCTAACTGTGGAATGAATAAAGCAAACTTACTTGGCATGGCATGAAGCAAACAATCGCATGACACGAGTAGTGTAAACTAAGCATGAAAACTGTAGCATGAAAAAAGAGCAATGTCGCCAGACCGACTGACTGGCAAAGGCGGTTTAAATAGTCTCTTGATTAGAGCCAGGTGAGCATCCGAACACAAGAGACAGGTGAAAATCATATGCCACCATGGCAACCAAAACAAACAAGAGTACACCAAAAAACAAGAAATAATGGAGTTCAAAACAACAGAAAATAACAAAAACATAATCCAGACCACCAAACATGACAGATACCGATATATACAGTCGTGGAATTAACACATTATTATGCATAATTTTGTTGTGATGCCCTGCTGGATGCATTAAACAATGTAACAAGGTTTTCCAAAATAAATCAACTCAAGTTATGGAAAAAAATGCCAACATTGCACAGCCATATTTATTATTGAAGACACAAAGTGCATTATTAGTTTAAACATGCCTCAAAACAGCAGCTTTGAATTTGGGACATGCTCTCTTTGAGAGAGAATGAGGAAGTTGAGGTGGGCGGGGTTGAGGTGGGGAGGGGGGTAGCGGGAGGTGTATATTGTAGCGTGCCGGAAGAGTTAGTGCTGCAAGGGGTACTGTTGTGTGTATGTTGTGATATAGAGCGAATATTCTCACGAAATGTGTTTGTCATTCTTGTTTTGTGTGGGTTCAGTGTGGCGCATTTTTATAACAGTGTTAAAGTTGATTATACGGCCAGCCTCGGTGTGACCTGTGTGGCTGTTGACCAAGTATGACTTGCATTCACTTCTGTGTGTGGAAAGCCATCAATCAATCAATCAATGTTTATTTATATAGCCCCAAATCACAAATGTCTCAAAGGACTGCACAAATCATTACGACTACAACATCCTCGGAAGAACCCACAAAAGGGCAAGGAAAACTCACACCCAGTGGGCAGGGAGAATAGATGTCATATGATTGGGCTGGCGCGCAATGGCAGTGCCTTTAAGGTTTATTGGCGCTCTGTACTTCTTCCTACGTCCGTGTACCACTCCGTACAGCGACGTTTTAAAAGTCATACATTTTAGCTTTGAAACCGATACCGATAATTTCCGATATCACATTTTAAAGCATTTATCGGTCGATAATATCGGACTGCCGATATTAGCGGACATCTCTAGAATAAAGGCTTAACTACACGTTCTTAAATAAAGATCTCAGTTCTGGGCAAGAAAATTGTGGATCACAATTTTTGTAGGAAAATTTAAAAAACTTCAGTGATACTTGTATGATTTTATATTATCATTTCGGTACTAAAGGTAGTAAGCATGAAAAAAATCCATCCATCCATTTTCTACCGCTTATTCCTTTTAGGGTCGCGGAGGGCGCTGGTGCCTATCTCAGCTACAGTCGGGCGGAAGGCGGAGTACACCCTGGACAGGTCTCCACCTTATCACAGGGTCAACACAGATAGACAGACAACATTCACACACGCATTCACACACTAGGGATAATTTAGTGTTGCCAATCAAACTATCTCCAGGTGCATGTCTTTGGAGGTGGGAGGAAGCCGGAGTACCCGGAGGGAACCCACGCAGTCACGGCAAACTCCACACAGAAAGATCCACTACTAATGGTTGGCCATTAAATTCCATTCCTATTTAAAATGTGCAACAACCCATTTATCAAACATTAGCAACAAAAGAGCCGGATACTCTCCGCGGTTGGGTAAATAAGCGCCCTCTAGCCACTACTTGAGGAAAACCTGTTATCTAATCAATACAATTTAACACACATGCATTACTAAGTCGAATGGGAAGCGCCACGTTGGAGAAAGGCAGGGCAGACCTACAGGTCATTATCTCAGAGCAACGACGAGTCAATTAACCCCACACGTGTGATTAATCTCCTCATTTAACCGGCCCTCCATCGTGCCAAACATTTGTCAGCACTAATTGAGCGCATCTGCTTTGGCAACCCAAGACAAACAGAAAGCTGAAATAAGAAAGAGAGAGAGTAACAACAACAAAAAGCAGGCCATGCCAGACAGGTTTACCTGCGCCAAGGAGTGATAGCGGCGAAGAAGCCAGATGACGAAGAGCATGAAGACACTGTGGAGAGAAGATATGACACTTACTAGCAATATGACAAACTAACACTTTGTTTAACTTTGTTTTTAAGTTATTCGCGTGTTGGGGTGACACACACAGGCGACATCATTAGGTACATTTAATGAGCGCTGCATCAAAAATATTACATACATTTTAAATGTGCACATTGAGAAGAAGAAAGTACCAAAAATGTGTGATATTAAGTAAAGAGTGGGGCTTTTTATTTATGAGTATGAGTTTATGTGACATTTGTATATATTTTTAAATGTATATATACTTACATATATACAGTAATTTATATATACTTATACATGCCTTTGTCACAATTTTTCTTAGTTGTAAAATATCTCTATTTGTGTCCACAACACAAGTGAGACATATTCATTTACTTCATATTTATGCTTGTATTTGCTTGTGTTTTGGGTAAAAATTGTTTATTCATAAATTAAATAAATGGAATTAATTGAAGTAACATGCTTTTCTTTGGGCAAAGTCATATATATATATTTTAAATTAAACGGATGAGACAGACAATCTTTTCATTAGAAAAAAAATAATATATATATATATTTTATTTTTTTTATTTTTTTTCAAAACAATAAACATGAACATATTAGTTTTAAGTTTTGAAAATATGTATACATATTTTCCTTTTTTCTGTAAAAAACAAAACGTTAAGAATGCATGTGTGTAACTTTATTTCAGATTTTGTCTCATATTTGGATTTTGTTTTTATCTCTATTATTTAATTTAAGAGAAAATATTTTACAATAATATGTAAAAATATTAAAAAAAACAGATTTATATTTTAATCATTTGTATTTATTTTTATATCTGAAAAATGTACATCATAAAAACGCATGATGAGATATGTTTTTGTATGCTAATGTATGAATACATATGGTTAGGTAAAAATTTAATAAATTAACTATGCACGTTTTAGATTAGAAAAGACAATAAAATAAAGATTGAAAACAATAAAGTATTGAACATGAAATTGTTTGCAACCTTTAGTTGAGGTTTGAAAAATTTACTTATCTTTTCTCTGTTTTTCAGGGAAAAAAATTTAATAAAAAGTATTTCAAAAATGTTTTATGCATGTCCAAGTTTATTTTTGTCTCATATTTTTTGTCATTTAATTAAAACATTTAATAAAATGAATACAAGTTGATATACTTATGAAAATATAAATTTGAATTTTAGTTGTGTATTTATTTTTATATCTGAAAAATATAAATTATAAAAAGGCATGACACATTTTTTTTATGCTATAGTGTATGTACATTAACATAGTTATTATTATTAAACATGTTAATTGATTTTTTTATTCAGTTGATTCAATTAACTGGAAAAGCCCCAAAAAATTGATGATTAAAAAATGTTATAAACACGAAAATGTTTGAAAATATATGTGGAGGAAAATATATGTTGAGTTTTTTTTCCAGTAAAAATGTATACATGTACTTAAGTGTACTTTAGTTCTTGTCTCACATTTGTTTTTTTTAATCATTTAAGACGAATATTTTTAGTAAAAACAAGTCCAAATATTTTTCTAAAACTTCAATCGTATTTATTTTTATGAATTAAAAATTTACATTTTAAAAACTTGTTTTTAATTCTACAATGTAAGCATACACTAAGATTATATAGTTATTATCATTACAAAAGCTCCAAGTGTGAGGGAATGACGTTCAATCAATGAAAAATCAAACCACAAAAAATAAACATATTGTGACATCAAAAATTAACCATTATTATCCTATAATTTTGGATAGGGATGAAAGCATTTTCTTAATGAATACTATAGCTACAGAAATAGCAATAATAATCATCATCATTGGCTATGAGAGGTCGTTTAAAGTAATATTCACCATCCGGCCAAGGAGAATGTTCCCGTGGCTCTTTTTACTGTTAATATCACCACCTGGAAATGAAAAGCAATTAGTTATTATGAGCATATTTACTATAAATAAAGTGTGCGAGCCTGCACTGTTGTGCTCATAACTATTGAGGTTGCAATTGAGCAGGTTGTGAGAAAGTGCGATATGTCTACAGGTGCCTATGTGACCCATTTTCACATCACAATATCAGCCCGAAACTAATCTGATAGCGACTCAAGATGCACGCAAGAATGTTCAGCGCACACAAGCCAAGGAATGAAGCGAAAGAACAATGTGCATTTCGGCCCGGCAATGCAAGGCGCCAGTGGCAGTCTTGCATTTAAAGTAGGAGTGTCAGCACAATCACCTGTGCGACATCTTGGCCTTTTGCACACATTCACTAGCATTCTATCGATGGGATGACGTTTTTGACCTCTGAAAAAACAAGCCTTGGGCGACTTAAGAAAGAAAAGTCATTTGCCGGAAATGAAGGTGTTTGGCCTCGCTCTAATAGACGCCATGCCAGAAACAGCAAGAGATTGTACTCTTACTTTTACCTTTAACATGACAACTATAATATCACTGTGTGTTACAAACCCCGTTGCCATATGAGTTGGATGTAAATGTAAACAGAATACAATGATTTGCAAATCATTTTCAACACATATTCAGTTGAATATGCTACAAAGACAACATATACTGTATGATGTTCAAACTGATAAACATTTTTTTTTTTTTAAATAATCATTAACTTTAGAATTTGATGCCAGCAACACATTACAAAGAAGTTGGGAAAGGTGGCAATAAATACTGATAAAGTTGAGGAATGCTCATCAAACACTTATATGGAACATCCCACAGTTGTAAAGGCTAATTGAGAACAGTTGAGTGCCATGATTGGGTATAAAAGCAGCTTCCATGACTTGCTAAGTTACTCACAAACAAAGATGGGGCGAGGGTCACCACTTTGTAAGCAAATCGTCAAACAGTTGTAGAACAACATTTCTCAACGAGCTATTGCAAGGAATTTAGGGATTTTACCATCTACGGTCCGTAAAATCATCAAAAGGTTCAGAGAATCCGGAGAAATCACTGCACGTAAGCGATGATATTACGGACCTTTGACCCCTCAGGCGGTACTGCATCAAAAACCGACATTAGTGTGTAAAGAATATCACCACATGGGCTCAGAAACACTTCATAAAACCACTGTCAGTAACTACAGTTGTTCGCTCCATATGTAAGTACAAGTTAAAACTCTACTATGCAAAGCCAAACCCATTTACTAACAACACCATGAAACGCCGCGGACTTCGCTGGGCCCGAGCTCATCTAAGATGGACTGATGCAAAGTGGAAAAGTGTTCTGTGATCTGACGAGTCCACAATTCAAATTACATTTGGAAACAGAGGACATGTTGTCCTCCAGAACAAAGAGGAAAATAACCATTCAGATTGTCATAGGCGCAAAGTTCAAAAGCCAGCATCTGTGATGGTATGGGGGTGTATTAGTGCCCAAGGCATGGGTAACTTACGTCTGTGAAGGCACCATTAATGCTGAAAGGTCCATACAGGTTTTGGAGCAACATATGTTATCCAAGCAACGTTATCATGGACGCCCCTGCTTATTTCAGCAAGACAATGCCAAGCCACGTGTTACAACAGCGTGGCTTGGTAGTAAAAGAGTGCGGGTACTTTCCTGGCCCGCCGGCAGTCCATACCTGTCTCCCATCGAAAATGCGTGGAGCATTTTCACTTCCTGTTCAAGAGAAAGGATGCAAAAGAAAAAGGCTCCGCTTTTGCTACCGGAGTTTTTGTTTAGTCCGAAGATTTTGACCACTGATTTGCGATCACAGCCACAGGAGAGTCATCTGGCATCTTTGACCTGATTTTGGTCAGTTGAGAGGCATTGATACGCTGAAATAAGGAAGGTTGGAAGAGCCGTTTGCCTCAAGCCATCGGCGCCTTACCGCAGTTCAAAGCGGTTGCCTAACAACCAAAAGCTACGGCGAGTTTACAGCTGTTTCAAAGTGCTTCCAACGTCGCAAAGTGTTATAAGTTGACAGACTAACACCTCAAATTGATCTGTGAACAACGCAAGACACAAGAGGCAATGACGTCATTGATCTGCCGCTATGCCAAAAGCTAAAGGGAAGACTGAAAGCCCAAAACCTTCGGTGTCAGCCGACACAGGACACAACTGGGACCAAGATTTGAGACTGGACACAGGACATGACGGGACTCAAGAAGGGGTACTACTAAAAACATTCCATGAATTGAAAGAAGAAATGAAAGAAATAAAAAAAGATCTGTTAAAAGCAATAACAGAACACAATCAAGATGTGAAAAGTCTGCAGCAAAATATAGAAAGTTTGCAAACTCAAATCATCACCAGAAAAAATGAAGTCTCTGATATGTGCCAACAAATGAAGATCTTTCAAGAAGAAATCCGCCAACAAATGAAGACCCTTCAAGAAGACAACTACATGCTGTGGAATATCATAGATGAAATGGAGCAGGATAAACGAATGAATTATATCATCGTGACAGGGCACCGAATTAAACCAAGATCCTATGCGAAAGCTGTGAATAATGAAGGTGAACCAGATGAAATGGATCTTGTCTCAGCAGAACAGCAAGTGGTCAACTTTCTGCAATCAAAGGAAATTGAAATCGACATTAATACCATCGAAACATGCATCCCACTGAACAGAAGAAACAACAACGCCACTCCAGTCGTGCTCGTGAAACTCGTAAACAGAAAATCTAAAATGGCATTGCTGAGACAGGGAAAGAAGCTGAAGGGAACAAATGTGTACATGAATGAGCATCTCACTAAACGTAATGCTGGAAGCGCCAAGAAAGCACGCGACTTGAGAAAGCAGGGAAAAATCCAGGGAACATGGAACTGTAAAATCTACATCAAGTTGAATGGAGGTCCAGAAGCAAGAGTACTTGTCAATAACATCAAGGACCTGGACAAATTTTAAAGTTTACACAGCTTCCACAACAACGATGAAAATGGACTCTGACAGAAAACAAGCACCTAAATTCAACATCAACACTACTACGCTGCGAGGGACGACTAAAAAAGAAGCAAAGATTGTTGAACAAGGAAGTATGGAATAACAAAACCTCTGCAACAAAGATCACAAAAACCAGGATTTGGAAAACTATATAGATCTAGATAGAATTTTTTTTCCCCACATCAGTAATAATTGTTTTTATTACACAGATGAGCAATACAATAGCATCATTAAAAGTGATAAGAAATTGTCAATTATTCATTTTAATAGCAGAAGCTTGTATGCAAACTACAACAACATTAAGAACTTTTTGGAACATATCAACGAACCATCCTAAGTGATCGCCGTCACAGAAACATGGATTGATGATAAAAAAAAGGCTACTGCTCACTAGTATTACCATATCTGAGTTACTGCGTAGAAGAAATATGGGGAAGTAATTACAAAAGTACACTTAATTCACTAACAGTGTTACAAAAAAGATCAGTTACAATAATACATGTTGGATGTAGAGAACATACAAACCCTTTATTTATTGAATCAAAGATACTGAAATTCCACGACATAGTGAAATTGCAAACAGCTAAAATTATACACGAAGCAAACTATAACCTGCTACCTAAGTATATACAACAATTCTTCTCAACAAAAGAGGAGAAATATAATCTTAGAGAAAAATGTAATTTAAAACATTTGTACGCACGTAAAACACTTAAGACCTTCAGTATGTGGAATTAAATTATGGAATGGATTAAGCAAAGCAATCAAACAATGTACTAATATCATCCACTTCAAGAAACTCTTCAAACTTAAAGTGTTTACAAAGTACAAAAAAGAAGAACCATGATAAACATTCTGATTTTATTCTTTCATTCTCAAAATAATCTTACTTATTTCATCGTATGGAATAAAACTTACTTCACCAATTATTTATTTATTTATTTTTATTGTGATTACTTATGGAGTATATTGTGAATACATTGAGAACAGAAAGTGAACAAAAGTTTTAGCAACTGTTATGTAAAAGTAAAGGGGTAGGATTAAATAAGCTCTGTTTCTTCCTACTCCTTTTCCAACATGTTGAAAAGAGAAACTGGAAATTGTGATGTATCATGTTGTATGCTTGCATGTTCGAAATAAACTCAAACTCATTATGAAGCCTGAAATACGACAGCGGAGATCCCGGACTGTTGAACGACTGAAGCTCTACATAAAACAAGAATTGGAAAGAATTCCACTTTCAAAGCTTCAACAATTCCTCAGTTCCCAAACGTTTATTGAGTGTTGTTAAACGAAAAGGTGATGTAACACAGTGGTGAACATGCCCTTTCCCAACTACTTTGGCCCGTGTTGCAGCCATGAAATTCTAAGTTTATTATTTATTGCAAAAAAAATAAAGTTTATGAGTTTGAACATCAAATATATTGTCTTTGTAGTGCATTCAATTAAATATGAGTTGAAAATTATTTGCAAATTATTGTATTCCATTTATATTTACATCTAAAACAATTTCCCAACTCATATGGAAACGGGGTTTGTACTTCACAGTGATATTATAGTTGGGAGAGAAGTACTATGTACACACGACAAAGTACTGTCATATCATACAATATATTATTTCTAATCTTTTTTTTAAGAGGTATTTATTTATGGGAAATATTTAGAACTTAAAACAAATTGCCATAAAAATGTGGTCATGCAAATTAAGCTCTCGCTAGAAGACGTGCCTCACACTTTCTGCAGTTGAATAAAAGGGTTTAAGAATGAAGTTTACGGTACAGTTTAGAGAAAGTCCTGCTGCAAAACATTTTGACAGAACCCCCAAAATATTAGGGCCAAAAAAATAAATGCAAGTCTTGATGAGAGAGTGTATTACAATATTTAATGATAATAAAACAATATTCATTATAGTTTAAGATATTTTTATAGAAACATTATTCACAAATAGAACATCATTTATAATTGTTATAAAAAATATTTTGTACTTTTTGGAATTTGTGTTGGCGACTACCGCCCGAATGCATCTGAGATAGGCTCCAGCATACCCTGCAATCCCAAAAGGGACAAGCAGTAGAAAATGGATGGATGGATGGGTGTGCTGTCTAAAGGCAGTATCGGCCCGCAACACGCACAATTCAGTCATTATCAATGCAATATACGATACCATATCATTACATATTTTATTACCATAACAACTATTTGCAATCATATAGCATTGAGCTATTTTCCGGACTACAAGTAGCTACTTTTTTCCCCAAGCTTTGAACCCTTCGGCTTATTTAAAAGGTGCGGCTAATCTATGGATGTTTCTTTGCTAATGGCTAAATTATGGTATGGATTAAGCAAAGAAATCAAACAATGAACTAATATGGTCCACTTTGAGAAACTGTTCAAACTCTTTTTTTTTGTCCTGTCCAGCTTCTCAGGCAAATCATATATTTGATGTAGATGTCCATATTGGCTGTACAAATTTACATTACAAAAGAGAAATGTGGGATACTTCTCTTGTTGGTTTATTTGTATTTGACTTCATTCAATGTATTTGTATTATCATTTGGTGCAGCCAGGCCGGAGCTGGAGGGGATAGAAAGAGAAGAAAAATGAGACAGAGGGGGAAATTGAGAGAGAGACAGACAGCAACAGCAAACAACAACAGAACGACATCAGCAAATACAATATGTACAAATATGATAGTAAACGTGATAGCAAAGAAGCAGTTAGTGAAATAAATAATAACACAGAAATGACAATGAACATTATTACACTACAAATGGAGCAATACAAATACCAATAGCAATAGCACTATTGATAATGAACAATAACAAAAATGTACCTCTATTATCAATAATACATCAAATGCAACAATACATATATGTAATGATAACTAAAGATACAAAACAAAGCAGATAAATGGAGTAGAAGAAAGATAAGCCAGCTATATTAACCTTGTAGATTGTTATAGTAACAATAGGTTAAGCTTTGTCAGTGTGCCATGTGTAACCCAGTTTCCCCAAGAGCAACAACATTAATATATGTTTGATTAAACGTGATTATATGCATGAGTGTATGTATGTATATGTAATTGTATATGTACATTATGAGTATATGTAAGTTTGTACAGTGAATGTATATATACAGTATGTGCATATGTATGTTTGTACAGTGAATGTATATGTACAGTATGTGTATATGTAAGTTTGTACAGTGAATGTATATGTACAGTATGTGTATATGTATGTTTGTACAGTGAATATATATGTACATGTGTGTGTATATGTATCTTTGTACAATGAATGTTCGTGTGGATGTACAAACTTTCAGTGTGTAGTTATGTACTGTATTTGTGTATGTATGTGGGAGTGTAGGTACCTATGTATGTATGTATGTATGAATACTGTGTGTATGTGAGCATATATGTGTATTTGTATGTACAATATATTTGAATCCCAGTGTGCCCGACTGGAGCTGAAATAAGCTCCAGTGACCCCCCGCGTCCCCGAAGGGAATAAGCGGTAGAAATGGATGGATGGGTATGCGGGAGCCAGAGTATGGCCCAAGCCACCCAGAGAGCCCAAACCAAAAACAGCAGGTGTGGCGCACAGAAAACAAAGGACCATCATCCCCAAGCAGTCAGGCCAGCAACAGGAACCCCACCGAGCCGCTCGGAAGAGCCAACAGCAGACTGCAGGCAGACGCGCCCTGTAGAGGACAAGGCACGAGAGAAGCAAGGGACAGCCAGCCCTCAACCCAGCGAAAGACCATACCCCACGCAGGCAGAAAGGTGGGATGTCCCGCCCCGCCCGAGGAGCGCAGAGACTCCTCGCAACGGGACGGGAACACGGCACCCGCCCCACCAGTAACCCGGCCACCACGAGACCACCTCACCCAACCCCCGGAGCCCCAAGCCACCCCACCCAAGTCGGCCGCCCAGCACGGACGGGGCCACGGGAACCACCAGGGACCTCAACGATGGAGATGGAACAACCAGCAACCGCCATGTCGAATCCCCCTCCTGAGGGAGGGAAAAAATGTAAAATAATAATAATAATAAAATATACAAAAATGAATAAATATTAAAAAAAAGAGAATTAAAATAAGATCACAGACATGCTGACACGCAAGGTCACTACCGCAGCAGCTGGTGACTTGCAGCACCAAGCTACCACAATACACGTGGGGACTAGACCCAGCAGGCCCCAACTAAGACGGGCATATGGAAGGGATGGACGGTGGGACCCAGGAGCTCCAGACATGCAGCCCGGATGCAGTAGCCTGACCACCACCTGACAAGCAGGACCAGAGCGTACCCCCATAAATACACACACACACACACACACACACACACACACACACACACACACACACACACACACATTAAGGGTGTAACGTTACTTGTATTTCTATTGAACCGTTTTGGTATGGGGGGTTCGGTTTGGAACAGAGGTGCACTGAACGAGTTTCCACACTGACATATTAAGTAGCGCACCGCACGGACGGACATAAGTAGCATACCGCACATTGTGTAAACAATGCACACCAAGGCACAACACATGGCATGCTAGCAACTATCGGGCTACGACAACATGCAAAAGCCAGAGCTGGACGGCCCTCTTGCCTCGTTAAGATCTCCCGTTTATGAACACTTCGGCTTTGCGGTGCGATACAACAATGGAGGACGAGAAGTTGATAAAGCAAAACCGGTTTGCCGACATTGTGGCAAAACGTCAAACATGCAAACCCATTTGAAGCGGTACCATCCCAAAGTGAACATCGCTTCAACGGAGAGAAAGATGAGCGTGATGCAAACACACTTCCCCACCGCATTCAAGCAGCCTCTCCTCAGCGAGTCAGACAAGGCTAAAGTAATAAAAAATGCCGTTGGTGTAGGACTGGGCGATATATCGAATATACTCGATAAATCCCGGGTTTGTCTCTGTGCGATATAGAAAAAGACTATATCGTGATATTTGAGTATACGTTTTCAGGCATTACACTACAGGGTCTTCTCACTCTTTCTTGTGTCTCCTTCTCACAGAGACATAAAACAAGCGCACCTTCCTACAAACCCCGTTTCCATATGAGTTGGGAAATGGTGTTAGAAGTAAATATAAACTGAATACAATGATTTGCAAATCCTTTTCAACCCATATTCAGTTGAATATGCTACAGAGACAACATATTTGATGTTCAAACTGATAAACATTTTTTTTTTTGCAAATAATCATTAACTTGAGAATTTGATGCCAGCAACACGTGACAAAGAAGTTGGGAAAGGGGGCAATAAATACTGATAAAGTTGAGGAATGGTCATCAAACACTTAGTTGGAACATCCCCCAGGTGTGCAGGCTAATTGGGAACAGGTGGGTGCCATGATTGGGTACAAAAACAGCTTCCCAAAAAATGCTCAGTCTTTCACAAGAAAGGATGAGTCGAGGTGCACCCCTTTGTCCACAACTGCGTGAGCAAATAGTCAAAAAGTTTAAGAACAACGTTTCTCAAAGTGCAATTGCAAGAAATTTAGGGATTTCAACATCTACGGTCCATAATATCATCAAAAAGTTCAGAGAATCTGGACAAATCACTCCATGTAAGCGGCATCGCCGGAAACCAACATTGAATGACCATGACCTTCAATCCCTCAGACGGCACTGTATCAAAAACAAACATCAATCTCTAAAGGATATCATCACATGGGTTCAGGAACACTTCAGAAAACCCCTGTCACTAAATACAGTTCGTCGCTACATCTGTAAGTGCGAGTAAAGCTCTACTAGGCAAAGCAAAAGCCATTTATCAACAACATCCAGAAACGGCGCCGGATTTCTCTGGGCCCGAGATCATCTAAGATGGACTGATGCAAAGTGGAAAAGTGTTCTGTGGTCTGACGAGTCCACCTTTCAAATTGTTTTTGGAAATATTCGACATCATGTCATCCGGACCAAAGGGGAAGCGAACCATCCAGGCTGTTATCGATGCAAAGTTCAAAAGCCAGCATCTGGGATGGTATGGGGTTGCATTAGTGCCCAAGACATGGGTAACTTACACACCTGTGAAGACACCATTAATGCTGAAAGGTACATATAGGTTTTGGAACATAAGCTGCCATTTAAGCGCCGTCTTTTTCATGGACCCCCCTGCTTATTTCAGCAAGACAATGCCAAGCCACATTCAGCACGTGTTACAACAGCGTGGCTATGTAAAAAAAAAAAAAGAGTGCGGGTACTTTCCTGGCCCGCCTGCAGTCCAGACCTGTCTCCGAACGAAAATGTGTGGCGCATTATGAAGCGTAAAATACGCCAGCGGAGACCCCGGACTGTTGAACGACTGAAGCTCTACATTAAACAAGAATGGGAAAGAATTCCACTTTCAAAGCTTCAACAATTAGTTTCCTCAGTTCCCAAACGTTTATTGAGTGTTGTTAAAAGAAAAGGTGATGTAACACAGTGGTGAACATGCCCTTGCCCAACTACTTTGGCACATGTTGCAGCCATTAAATTTTAAGTTAATTGGTATTTGCAAAAAAAAAAAAAAGTTTATGAGTTTGAACATCAAATATCTTGTCTTTGCAGTGCATCCAACTGAATATGGGTTGAAAAGGATTTGCAAATCATTATATTCCGTATTTATTTACCTCTAACACAATTTCCCAACGCGGTTTGTACATACGTCACATACTGTCGCGCGTGCAACGTCATACGCTCTCGCGGAGCAGAGAGGTAGCGGAATGGTAACGTTGGCTGTGATGCTACCGGAGTACTGCAAGTGGTAATACAAGAGAGAGAAGGTACAAATCTGGTAACAAATGAAGGAATAATTAATTCCCAAGAAAAACAGCTAGGGGTCTATCGTCTGGCGGTGGGTTGGCTTCAAGCGGGAAGATGTCGAACAAGTATGCGGCAAAGGCGTTGCTACAACAAGTAGCACCAATGCTAATTTGTAGCATGACTTGATAAGTGACTTGAAAAGTCACCAACTATTTAATGAAGTGTTTGAAACTCTGCATGTCAACATCTATGTTCTGTGTCACACCAACAAAATGCCCAAGCAACCATTTTCTGATCAACACCGTATGAAACAAATATTCAAAAACAGGAGATAACGTCCGCAGGCAAAAACATGAAGATTGAGTGAAAGTCATCAGGGTTAAAGGTTGAGGGGAAAAAAAGAAAAGTTAATCTGAGGCTGAGTTGACTTTAAACCATTTAATTTTGCACTTTTTATATGTAGAAGAAAGGTTTTGTCATTTTATTTAATCTGAGCAACAACTTGAAGCAGTTTTATGTTGCACTTTATATGTAGAAACATTGCATTTTATATGTAGAAAGGTTTTGTTAAGAAACTAATTCTGAGCCTTATCTTATTTACTTTTATTTAGTTTAAATTTTATATGTGTTGACCACAATAACCGTGGCAATCGACCCTGTGTGTATACGTATGTTATTGTTATCTTTAGCATTCATGACTGCCTGCTGTTGCATTGATCAGCCTAGTGGTGGCTCACATCCATCACACACAGAGAGATTTCTATTTTTGGGCAGAATTATTATAGCGTTCCCAATGTTAAAAGGATAAAGCCATTGTTTACAAATTTGGTAAACAAATAACCAGAAAATTTATATTTCGATGTATTCTTACAGTACCGAAAATTAACCGAAGATATACACATACATAATACACACATACCTATACCATTACATGCACACACATACATACATACCAGGGGGTGTGGGAAAAAAATCTATTTGAATTTGAATCGCGATTCTCACGTTCTGCGATTCAGAATCGATTCTCATTTTTAAAAAATCTATTTTTTGGGGGGATTATTTTTTTTCTAAATTATTATTTTTTTTAATCAATCCAACAAAACAATACACAGCAATACCATAACAATGCAATCCAATTCCAAAACCAAACCTGACCCAGCAACACTCAGAACTGCAATAAACAGAGCAATTGAGGAGACACAAACACGACACAGAACAAACCAAAAGTAGTGAGACAAAAATGAATATTATCAACAACAGTATCAATATTTTACGTTTTCCAAGATGGCATCGCTGTAGTGGCTGCTGTTGGCAGGAGCTCTGTGCTCTTGTGTCATCCATTTGTGTTTCCCTCTTGTTTTCATGTGTTATTATTAGGGGGTGTAACGGTAAATAAAAATTTCGGTTCGGTACGTACCTCGGTTTAGAGGTCACGGTTCGGTTCATTTTCGGTACAGTACGAAAACAACAAAATATAAATTTTTGGGTTATTTATTTTCCAAATTTGTAAACAATGGCTTTATCCTTTTAACATTGGGAACACTGTAATAATTCTGCCCACCTTAATCCACATTAAACTGCCTCAAGTTGTTGCTTTGATTAAATAAAATGAAAAAACCTTTCTTCTACATATAAAAAGTGCAATATTAAACAGTTTCCATTGAAACTGTTTAATGTCAACTCATCATGCTTAATTTATTACAGTATTTGGGAAGCCTGTAGTTGACTTTTATTATGTAGATGTTGTATTTTTATCAACATGTGATAGCAGGGACCCTGCTATTCAAAACTAGGCTGTTACATTACTAATGATTGATGTAACTATTGCTGAAAAATAGTACAATGGCAATAGGAGAGACTATTCATCCCTAAACACAATGGAGTTCAATGAAATAACAGACAGCCAGGGCTTTGCTGCCCCTAACACACACACATGCGCACACACACGCACACACAGCAAAATGAGCTAACGTTACGCTAAAAGCTAATTAGCCTTCACCTCAAGCCTATACTGTGAGCTAACTGAGCTGCAGTTTAAGGTTTTAGAAGGTCAACGGGCTCATAGTGATGTTTGTAATAGTTATGAATGCGGAAGTGTTTAGTATAATTTGGGTAGAGTCTGCTGCTCTCCTGCTAAATGATTATCTCTGCTCTACGCGAAAGCATTGACTACATCGCTCTGAATACGCACTGCTGATTGGCTGTTACATCGCTCTGAATACGCACTGCTGATTGGCTTTGTATGTAACCAATTAGATGGTTGTGTGCGCGGGACAATGCTGGGCGCTCACTGCTCAGACAGAGGCAGAAAGCAGAGCAGCTTGTGAAGACTTCTGCTTCCAAACTCGTTCGATACGCCCGCGTGCCGAACCTAAACCCCCGTACCGAAACGGTTCAATACAAATACACATACCGTTACACCCCTAGTTATTATAAAAAAAAATATATATATATATATATATTTTTTTTTTTTTTTTTTTTTATTTTGGGACTGTGTGACAAGGGGTGGCACTTTTGTGACCTCTGCGGTGCTTTTTTGTGGACTTCTGGATCTGCCTCCCTGGAGCCTTTTGGCCTGGAGACCAGCTGCTGGGTGTCTGGCACACCAGAGTCCGTTTGGAGTGACTGGAGGAGATACGGATGAAAAGACAGCTGGCACTGAGCGTCGGGACGGACAAGCTTCACAGTGTCTTGGCTGAATGAGCAGTTATCGGACACCTCAGTCTCTTTGGCCGTATCCTCACTCATCCAAGCTGACTGGACACTGGCCGAGAGTTGGTTGGCGACCGAGAGTGCAGTCGGCTCTCTTGGTTGCTTTGTTGGGTCTGTTCCTGTCTCAGGCCATGCTCCCTCCACCCCAGCAGAAGACGGCGTGGAACACCGCAGAGGCCACCACAGTGTATATGTTTCTTATACTTTTTATTCATAGCTGTATGTAGAAGTGGCTGGTGGTATCAGCTCCACTGCTTTAATGTCTTTCATGTCCTTTGTGTTCTTTGATGTCTGATGTTTCCCTCTTTACACACGTCAGAGGGATGTGTACTGTGGCTATGAGTTGTTTTTTCCCTTGGCCTCGGTCTGGACCCCCTCTCCAGGGGCCCAGGCTTAGACCAATGTTTTCATTTTATTTTTTTATTTTAATCTTTTATTTTTTTTTCTCCCATTCCCCCCCACTTGTTTACCTGTACCTCATATTTTTGTAGGGGGCGCCGGAAGTTGGCAGACCCATCAGCGATCCTGTTCTGTCCCCCTGTAATGTTTGTCTGATCTTGAATGGGATTGTGCTGAAAATTTTTATTTCCCCTCAGGGATTAATAATAATATGTATATATATATATATATATATATATGTATATATATATATATATATATATATATATATATATATATATATATATATATACATATATATATATATATATATATATATACATATATAAATAATATTTTATGGCTGGCTCACATCGTGGTCACTTCGTGATCACGTACGACCGCCAGACACTTCTGGATGTGGACATATCGGGCCGTTTTGGACTGATAGATGCGTGCTTGTTCGACGTGCTAACTAGCATGGGAATAATTCGGCAGCTACATCCAGCGGCCTGTGAAGCAGGGGAGTATAGTAGCAGCGGGGGCCGTCTACGGAGCAGACGCCAGCGGTGTGATCGGAAACGCGGATGTCGAGCGGGGCTAAAAACAAAGCAGAAGGCTAATCCCCACAGAACACCACTTCCCTCCATCCTGCAGCCGCATTTAAATGGAAGATGCGAGACTACTGGTCTGGGTAAGGAGTCAGTTAAATTAGAACAAGTTTTTTCTGCTTTGAGTGTTTCAGAGTTGGACATGTGTTTTACCGAGGTGGCTAACTATGATGCGTGCAGTTTATCAAAGCAACAAACAAACAATCGGAAAATCCCGGTTACTGAGGTGGCTAACCATGATGCGTGCAGTTTATCAAAGCAACAATCAAACAACCGGAAAATTCCCGTCGTATCAATTCCTAGATATGGTCGTAACTATACTAAATGCACTGGGCATAATAAACACAACATTATTAATATTGCTACTACGGATAATTTGATAAAAAATTCCCTAAAACAGCCCACTACCTATAATATAGGTTTTTTAAACATAAGATCATTGTCTCCCAAAACGTTGTTAAGTTAATGATATCGTCAGAGACAACAATCTTAACGTCATCGGTCTCAGCGAAACCTGGCTTAAACCAAACGACTTTTTTGCGCTAATTTAGGCATGTCCTCCTAACTTTACACATGCGCATATTGCCCGTCCGCTTAAAAGGGGTGGGGGGGTCGCACTAATATACAACGAAAACTTTATCCTTAGTCCTAACTTAAATGATAAATATAAATCGTTTGAGGTGCTTAAAATGAGGGCTGTCACACCGCTCCCTCTACACATGGCTGTTATCTACCGCCCCCCAGGGCCCTATTCGGACTTTATCAATGAATTCTCAGAGTTTGTTGCTGATCTAGTGACACACGCCGATAATATAATCATAATGGGGGACTTTAATATCCATATGAATACCCCATCGGACCCACCGTGCGTAGCGCTCCAGACTATAATTGATAGCTGTGGTCTCACACAAATAATAAATGAACCCACGCATCACAACGGTAATACGATAGACCTAGTGCTTGTCAGGGGTATCACCGTTTCCAAAGTTACGATACTCCCGTATACTAAAGTATTGTTCCATCATTACCTTATAAAATTCAAAGTTCAGACACATGTTCGTCAAACTAATAATAATAATAACTGCTATAGCAGCCGCAACATTAATACGGCCACAACGACAACTCTTGCTGACCTACTGCCCTCGGTAATGGCACCATTCCCAAAGTATGTGGGCTCTATTGATAACCTCACTAACAACTTTAACGACGCCCTGCGCGAAACCATTGATAACATAGCACCGCTAAAGTTAAAAAAGGCTCCAAAAAAGCGTACCCCGTGGTTTACAGAAGAAACTAGAGCTCAGAAATTATGTAGAAAGCTGGAACGCAAATGGCGCACGACTAAACTTGAGGTGCACCATCAAGCATGGACTGATGGTTTAATAACTTATAAACGCATGCTTACCTTAGCTAAAGCTAAATATTACTCAAATCTCATCCACCGTAATAAAAACGATCCTAAATTTTTGTTTAGTATGGTAGCATCGCTAACCCAACAAGGGACTCCTTCCAGTAGCTCCACCCACTCAGCTGATGACTTTATGCAATTCTTTAGTAAGAAAATTGAAGTCATTAGAAAGGAGATTAAAGACAATGCGTCCCAGCTACAACGGGGTTCTATTAACACTGATACGATGGTATATACGGCGGATACTGCCCTCCAAAATAGTTTCTCTCGTTTTGAGGAAATAACATTAGAGGAATTGTTACAACGTGTAAATGGAATAAAACAAACAACATGTTTACTTGACCCTCTTCCTGGGAAACTGATCAAGGAGCTCTTTGTATTATTAGGTCCATCAGTGCTAAATATTATAAACTTATCACTTTCCTCGGGCACTGTTCCCCTAGCATTCAAAAAAGCGGTTATTCATCCTCTTCTTAAAAGACCTAACCTCGATCCTGACCTCATGGTAAACTACCGACCGGTGTCTCACCTTCCCTTCATTTCAAAAATCCTCGAAAAAATTGTTGCGGAGCAGTTAAATGAACACTTAGCGTCTAACAATCTATGTGAAACCTTTCAATCCGGTTTCAGGGCAAATCACTCCACGGAGACAGCCCTCGCAAAAATGACTAATGATCTATTGCTAACGATGGATTCTGATGTGTCATCTATGTTGCTGCTCCTCGATCTTAGCGCTGCTTTCGATACCGTCGATCATAATATTTTATTAGGACGTATCAAAACACGAATTGGTATGTCAGACTTAGCCCTGTCTTGGTTTAACTCTTATATTACTGATAGGATGCAGTGTGTCTCCCATAACAATGTGACCTCGGACTACGTTAAGGTAACGTGTGGAGTTCCCCAGGGTTCGGTCCTTGGCCCTGCACTCTTCAGCATCTACATGCTGCCGCTAGGTGACATCATACGCAAATACGGTGTTAGCTTTCACTGTTATGCTGATGACACCCAACTCTACACGCCCCTAAAGCTGACCAACACGCCGGATTGTAGTCAGCTGGAGGCGTGTCTTAATGAAATCAAACAATGGATGTCCGCTAACTTTTTGCAACTCAATGCCAAAAAAACGGAAATGCTGATTATCGGTCCTGCTAGACACCGACCTCTATTTAATAATACAACTTTAACATTTGACAACCAAACAATTAAACAAGGCGACACGGTAAAGAATCTGGGTATTATCTTTGACCCAACTCTCTCCTTTGAGGCACACATTGTGAAGTGAATTATATAGCGCTTTTCTCTAGTGACTCAAAGCGCTTTACATAGTGAAACCCAATATCTAAGTTACATTTAAACCAGTGTGGGTGGCACTGGGAGCACGTCGGTAAAGTGTCTTGCCCAAGGACACAACGGCAGTGACTAGGATGGTGGAAGCGGGAATCGAACCTGCAACCCTCAAGTTGCTGGCACGGCCACTCTACCAACCGAGCTATACCGCCCCACATTAAAAGCGTTACTAAAACGGCCTTCTTTCATCTCCGTAATATCGCTAAAATTCGCTCCATTCTGTCCACTAAAGACGCTGAGATCATTATCCATGCGTTTGTTACGTCTCGCCTCGACTACTGTAACGTATTATTTTCGGGTCTCCCCATGTCTAGCATTAAAAGATTACAGTTGGTACAAAATGCGGCTGCTAGACTTTTGACAAGAACAAGAAAGTTTGATCACATTACGCCTGTACTGGCTCACCTGCACTGGCTTCCTGTGCACTTAAGATGTGACTTTAAGGTTTTATTACTTACGTATAAAATACTACACGGTCTAGCTCCATCCTCTCTTGCCGATTGTATTGTACCATATGTCCCGGCAAGAAATCTGCGTTCAAAGGACACCGGCTTATTAGTGATTCCCAAAGCCCCAAAAAAGTCTGCGGGCTATAGAGCGTTTTCCGTTCGGGCTCCAGTACTCTGGAATGCCCTCCCGGTAACAGTTCGAGATGCCACCTCAGTAGAAGCATTTAAGTCTCACCTTAAAACTCATTTGTATACTCTAGCCTTTAAATAGACTCCCTTTTTAGACCAGTTGATCTGCCGTTTCTTTTCTTTTTCTTCTATGTCCCACTCTCCCTTGTGGAGGGGGTCCGGTCCGATCCGTTGGCCATTTACTGCTTGCCTGTGTATCGGCTGGGGACATCTCTGCGCTGCTGATCCGCCTCCGCTTGGGATGGTTTCCTGCTGGCTCCGCTGTGAACGGGACTCTCGCTGCTGTGTTGGATCCGCTTTGGACTGGACTCTCGCGACTGTGTTGGATCCATTATGGATTGAACTTTCACAGTATCATGTTGGACCCGCTC
Organism: Nerophis ophidion; assembly: GCF_033978795.1. Taxonomy (NCBI): domain Eukaryota; kingdom Metazoa; phylum Chordata; class Actinopteri; order Syngnathiformes; family Syngnathidae; genus Nerophis; species Nerophis ophidion. The sequence continues at coordinate 31,435,176 of NC_084629.1, read as the reverse complement.
GACATCCATTGCTTTCCTCCTCTCCAAGGTTCTCATAGTCGTCATTGTCACCGACGTCCCACTGGGTGTGAGTTTTCTTTGCCCTTATGTGGGCCTACCGAGGATGTCGTAGTTGTTTGTGCAGCCCTTTGAGACACTAGTGATTTAGGGCTATATAAGTAAACATTGATTGATTGATTGATTGATAATAAAGTATGTCTGATTCTGATTTTGATTCTGAATATTAGTTATAATTTCAGCATAGCAGTGATTAAAATCCCCCATTGACATTATCATTAGACATTTATAAAATTAAGAAAAAAAGAACAATAGTGTCACAGTGGCTTACATTTGCATCGCATCTCATAAGCTTGACAACACACTGTGTCCAATAATTTTCACAAAGATAAAATAAGTCATATTTTTGGTTCGTATAATAGTTAAGACAAATTTACATTATTGCAATCAGTTGATAAAACATTGTCCTTTACAATTATAAAGGCTTTTTTTTTTAATCTACTACTCTGCTTGCATGTCAGCAGACTGGGTGGATCCTGCTGAAATCCTATGTATTGAATGAATACAGAATCGTTTTGAATCGGAAAAATATCGTTTTTGAATCGAGAATCGCGTTGAATCGAAAAAAAATCGATTTACAATCGAATCGCTACCCCAAGAATTGATATTGAATCGAGTATTGAATCGAATCGTGGGACGCCCAAAGATTTGCAGCCCTAATACATACACACATTTAAATACCTACATCCATCGATCCACACACACAAAACACCACCACCCAAACAACCGAGACACAGCATTTAGACCAGAGAAGGGGGCCGCGCCGCCACCGCGTCAAGTCACCAAAACAAACCCCACAGCGCAAGGGCGGGCCACACGGGCACAATCCCCACCCAACAGTAAGCAAAACCGACGCGATGCCACACAAAAATAAGAAAATACATTTTTAAAAATAATTAAAAAAACAAAATAATAATAAATAAATACAAATGAATAAATTAAAAAAAGCCTGCACCGTGAGCGAGGTCTCTCTCCAGGAATGGCAATTCACCAGACCGCAGTACCCGCAACCCGCGCCGGCCGAGGAAGCAACGAGCGGTGCGCCGTACTCCCAAACCCCGACCCCCCATGTATGTGTACAAGGCCCACATAGTGTCTACTGTGTAGTTAAAATTAGGAGGTCAGCTGTTACAGCAGACACCTCCAGTACCTATTGATGTGTGTACTGTAGCGTGAGTTAGATAGGTAGGCTTGTGGGAACTAATAATGCGATTAAAATTGGGGGACATCAAGGTCATGGTTGGCACCCCAATTCCAAAGTGTCTGATATGCAGCTAAAATTGGGGGATGGACGAGCAGGGGACAAGACAGGAGGACTGGAGCCCCATGGGAGGCATCCTCATCCCCCCCGCCATGCCTCCCCGCAGGACAAGCCCCCAAAGTATTGTGCGTGTGTGTGTGTGTGTGTGTGTGTGCGTGCGTGTGCGTGCTATAAGTAGGAGGAGCAGAGGACCCGGACATGTCCCCCCATCCCCCTCCATGCAGGTGACAACCAGGAACTATGTCGGTTGAGGTGGGCGGGGTTTGGGGGGGGTTGGTGCTAGCGGGGGTGTATAATGTTGCCAGGAAGAGTTAGGGATGCATGTGATACTGGGTATATGTTCCGTTCTGTTTATAAATGGGTAAATGGGTTGTACTTGTATAGCGCTTTTCTACTTTCAAGGTACTCAAAGCGCTTTGACACTACTTCCACATTTACCCATTCACACACACATTCACACACTGATGGAGGGAGCTGCCGTGCAAGGCCCCAACCAGCACCCATCAGGAGCAAGGGTGAAGTGTCTTGCTCAGGACACAACGGACGTGACAAGGTTGGTTCTAGGTGGGATTTGAACCAGTGACCCTCGGGTTGCGCACAGCCACTCTTCCACTGCGCCACGCCGTCCCTATGTTGTGTTACAGTGAGTATGTTCTCCTGAAGTGTGTTTTTAATTCTTGTTTGGTGTGGGTTCACAGTGTGGCACATATTAGTAAGAGTGTTAAAGTTGTTTATATCACAACCTTCAGTGTGACCTGTTTGGCTGTTGAAAAACAATGCCTTGAAGCCGTGAACGTGTATCTGCGGGAGTCACAGACAACCATTTTACTGGGCTGGCAAAACGTTTGTACACGTTGTGAAAGGCGTCAAAGGCAGTGCCTTCGTAGCACGCCCTTATTATTATTACCTGGGTGAAATTCAAAGGATATTTGCGAGAATAGCTGCTTTGAGAATACGGGAACCTCCGGAGAGTTTGGTAGGGTTGGCAAGTGTAATACTGTCAAGCAGCATTCCTATAATACCCGCGGGCCGCACTAACATTAAATTGTCTTACTTATCAAGGTGCGGGCCGCAAAAAAAAAAACCTCTTTGTGCAGTGTTTTTTCAATTTAAATTTCAAAAGAGTTTTGTGGCTCCCATTGTTTTCTTTATTTTGTGAAACGGGTCAAAATGGCTCTTTGAGTGGTAAAGGTTGCCGACCCCTGCACTACAGGCTCTTCTCACTCTTTTTTGTCTCTCCTTCTCACAGACAAGCAGGCGCACATTCTTACACACATCACATACTGTCACATCATACGTCCCATACGTATAAACCCTCGCCCAGCAGAGAGGTAGTAGACTGGGTAACGTTAGCTGTGATGCTAACGTAGCCGTACGAGAAAGAAGGTGCGGATCTGGTAACAAATGAAGGAAGACTTAATTCCCAAGAAAAACAGCAGGGGGTCCATCGTCTGGCGGTGGTTCGGCTTCAAGTGTCGAACAGACAGCCGTAATTTGCTATAAAAAGTAGCAATACTGCTAATATGTAGCATCATTTGAAAACTCACTCGCTAAAGAATGAAGAGAATTTCATAACCATAGTAACCAACCACATAGTGAAGGACGAATACTATTTGATTTCCTATTATGCAAATCATTTTTATTTGAAACTTAAAATGTCTCTGACAATATTGCACTTTCTGTTTTGGAAATGACATGACTGTTTGTGCCATTGCTTAATAACTTTAATAAATACACTTTTGGTCAATTGACTTAGTTGTGATTTCCCTCTCTGCATGTTTAAAAGTAGCATAAATGAATTCAGTATGAAGAACAATGTTTTAATGTAAACACATAGAGTCCTCATACTGCTGTGATCATATGTATCAAGTGTTCATTCAAGGCCAGGGCAAAATATCGTAATATATATCGTATATCACGATATGGCCTAAAAATAGAGATATTAAAAAAAGGCCATATCGCCCAGCCCCACTTTATTATGTTAGTGCAGTCAAACCGGATGTGGCGCTGCATGCTATTATTGTGAAAGGGGGAAATGTGTGCAAGGTACTTTTTTTTTTAAACCTTTATTATGTTAGCGCAGTCAGACCGGACGTGGCCAACAAGCTATTATTGTGAAAGGGGGAAATGTGCTGTGCTGCTGTTCTCAGCTTGAAGAGTAAAAGGGCGACTCACTTGAAGAGTTTTCAAAAAAAGAGCGCGCCTCTCAAGTAGCGACTACTATTTGTACATTTATGATACATCGATGATGTCGTTCACAGCAACACAAGCAGATGAGCTGTTTCCATACTGAAATAAGACTCATCATGGGGTATCAGGCCTGTTTGCAGTCTTCTCCGTCGTCTGCTCTATGTATGAGTGCAATATTATTGATATTTCCAATACAATTTTTTAGGCTGTTAATATATATTGTTTGTTGTCAACTTGGAGCTTTCTTTCCTACTAGTTTTCCTGTTAACATCAGTTTTTCTAAGCTGTCTTTTCTAATTATATGTTCCAAGAATTTCAGCTGACTCTTTCACATCATTACAAGTAGAACTCTTCTTGTTTTAGCCTTAGCAAATACCTCTTTGTTACTTTTCTTTTACAGTCCATGATATGCAGAGTATTTTTCTGAAGAACCACATTTCAGTTGCCTCTAATTTTCTGAGTTGTTGATTGTTTAAAGTCCTGCATTCACAGCCATAGAGTGACAGACCATACATTCATTTTGAGGACTCTGATTTTGGTGTCAGTTGAAATGTTTTTTACTTTTAAATAGGCGCCAGCGCCCCCCGCGACCCCAAAAGGGAATAAGCGGTAGAAAATGGATGGAGAGAATATAAGACTCATTTTGTTGAAGCTGTCTTTGGACATGGCTATCATGTTGTTTATCTCTTTTTCACACCTACCATTAGATGTTACTGTGACACGGAGGTATTTGAACTGATACTTTTTTAATTTTTTTGTTGTTGCAGGTGTATGTGGTTCCTTGGAAACTTGGATGCTTTAAGAGCCTGCAGAAAACAGTTCCTGTCAGGTTTTTCTAGGGTCACATTTGCACACTTTGCACTATTTTGTTACACTTTATTGAACATGTCTTGGATATTCCTCATTGTTGAACCTTAATTTAAAGACGTTATTGTTAAGTATTTATTGTGATTTTAGAATTGTATTTACATTAATTGTTTGTATATATATATATATATATATATATGTCATATGGAAACAGGGTTTGTACATATATATATATATATATATATATATATATATATATATATATATATATATATATATATATATATATATATATATATATATATATATATATATATATATATATATACACATATATATATATATATACATATATATATATATATATATATATATATATACAAACCCTGTTTCCATATGAGTTGGGAAACTGTGTTAGATGTAAATATAAACGGAATACAATGAAAATAAGGACCAGGAGATAAATTTACTACATGTCAACATTTGGAGGAAAGGAAATGCCAACACAACAATTGAAAACAATTAATGTAAATACAATTCTAAAATCACAATAAATACTTAACAATAACCTCTTTAAATTAATGTTCAACAATGAGGAATATCCAAGACATGTTCAATAAAGTGTAACAAAATAGTGCAAAGTGTGCAAATGTGAACCTAGAAAAACCTGACAGGAACTGTTTTCTGCAGGCTCTTAAAGCATCCAAGTTTCCAAGGAACCACATACACCTGCAACAACAAAAAAATTAAAAAAGTATCAGTTCAAATACCTCCGTGTCACAGTAACATCTAATGGTAGGTGTGAAAAAGACAGCCTCAACAAAATGAGTCTTATATTTAAAAGTAAAAAACATTTCAACTGACACCAAAATCAGAGTCCTCAAAATGAATGTATGGTCTGTCACTCTATGGCTTTGAATGCTGGACTTTAAACAATCAACAACTCAGAAAATTAGAGGCAACTGAAATGTGGTTCTTCAGAAAAATACTCTGCATATCATGGACTATCAGGCAATAGTGCGATTAACTTCGATTAAAATTTTTAATCGTTGCCCAGCCCTAATATATATATATATATATATATATATATATATATATATTAGGGCTGGGCAACGATTAAAAATTTTTATTTATAAAATTTTATATATATATATATATATATATATATATATATATATATTAGGGCTGGGTAACGATTAAAAATTTTAATCGAAGATAATCGCACTTTTTCTCAGATTAATCGCGATTAACTGCATTGTATACGCAAAGCCCAATAATGAATTCAAAAGTAGTGTGTCGTGCACCTTTATTGGAATATTCTCCCACATGAACAAAAGCGCCAAAACATTTGTTGTGCAAACACAATTTAAATCAGTCCTTGTTAAACAGTAGCAGTTAAATAGCATATTTTATGAAAATCAACTCAAAAAATTTAAATACAAACATTTAAGCTTATTGCCACTGCCAGGGTATTTAAGTTATCTTGTTCGTTATGGAAAATAAATATAATCTACAAACAAATCTCTGAGCCACAATCATAACATCTGAACAGGCAATTTCTGAGGTAACAGCAGAAACATTTTTTTTATCAGGGATCTTATGTTTAAAAAAACCTACATGATAGGTAGTGGGCTGTTTTAGGGAATTTTTGATCAAATTAACCTTACTAGCAATATTAATAATGTGTTTATTCTGCGTAGTGCACTTATAATAATTATGACCATATCTAGGAATTGATATGATGGGAATTTTCCGATTGTTTGCTTGGTGCTTTGATAAACTGAACGCATCATATACATGGTACTATATTGTGATGTTATGAGCCAGGGAAATAAAGAACTACCCTACCCAGCATGCAACAGGAGTGACGAGCATGTGGGGTAGCCCGGTATAGGTTGTGTCGCCATGACGGCATCTTGCATGTTGTGATATGCACGCTCTGAAAGCAAACATTAAGAACTCAGCCAACACGCCTCGTCTGCATTATTCATAAATAGACAGACAACACATATACTCCGCTGCTTCACAGGCCGCTGGATGTAGCCGGTAAAGTATTCCCATGCTAGCTAGCCGGTCTAGCAAGCACGCGTCATTCAGTCCAAAACGGCCCGATCCATCCACATTCAGAATTGTAAGGGATCCCGGAGAGACCACGCTGTAAGCCAGCCATGAAATCTACAGAATTGTCCAGTATTTTTGCCAAATGTTCCATCTTTACCAAGAGCCCCTCGACGCCGGGAGATGCCATCTTGTTAAGAAAAGGCGTTAACAAAATAAAAGCATGTACACAACATACGCAAATGTGCGATAAAATAATTGTCGGCGTTAATAGATTGATGAGTTAACGCGTAATTAACGCATTAATTTGCCCACCCCTAATATCTATATATATATATATATATATATATATATATATATATATATATATTAGGGGTGTGGGAAAAAATCGATTCTAATACGTTGTGCGATTAAAGAACAATAGTGTCAAAGTGGCTTACACTTGCATCGCATCTCATAAGCTTGACACACTGTGTCCAATATTTTCACAAAGATAAAATAAGTCATATTTTTGGTTCGTTTAATAGTTAAAACAAATTTACATTATTGCAATCAGTTGATAAAACATTGTCCTTTACAATTATAAAAGTTATTTTTTTTTTTAAATCTACTACTCTGCTAGCATGTCAGCAGACTGGGTAGATCCTGCTGAAATCCTATGTATTGAAAGAATACAGACTCGCTTTGAATCAGAAAAATTATCATTTTTGAATCGAGAATCAAATTAAATCGAAAAAAATCGATATATTATCGAATCGTGACCCCAAGAATTGATATTGAATCGAATCGTGGGACACCCAAAGATTCACAGCCCTAATATATATATATATATATATATATATATATATATATATATATATATATATATATATATATATATATATATATATATATATATATATATATATATATATATACATTAATATATATATATATATATATATATATATATATATACATACATATATATTAGAGATGGCCATCTAATATACCGGACTGCCAATATTATCGGCCGATAAATACTTTAAAATGTAATATCGCAAATTATCGGTATCGGTTTCAAAAAGTAAAATGTATGACTTTTTAAAACGCCGCTGTACGTAGTAGTACATGGACGTAGGGAGAAGTACAGAACGTCAATAAACCTTAAAGGCACTGCCTTTGCGTGCCGGACCAATCACATAATATCTATGGCTTTTCACACACACAAGTGAATGCCATGCATACTCAGTCAACAGTTGTACAGGTCACACTGAGGTTGGGCGTATAAACAACTTTAACACTGTTGCAAATATGCGCCACACTGTGAACACACACCAAACAAGAATGACAAACACATTTTGGGAGAACATCCGCACCGTAACACAACATAAACACAAGAGAACAAATACTCAGAACCGCTTGCAGCACTAACTCTTCCGGGATGCTATAATATACACCCCTCGCTACCCCTCCACACACCTCAATCCCGCCCCCCTCAACCTCCTCATGCGCTCTCAGTGAGCGCATGTGCCAAATTTAAAGATGCCGTTTTGAGGCATGTAAAAAAAAAAAAATGCACTTTGTGACTTCAATAACATTTATGGCAGTGCCATATTGGCATTTTTTTCCATAACTTGAGTTAATTTATTTTGGAAAACCTTGTTATGTTGTTTAATGCATCCAGGAGGGCATTAAAACCAAATTAAGCATAATAATGTGTTAATTCCACGACTGTATATATCGGTATCAGTTGATATCGGAATCGTTTTTTAACAGTTGGACAATATCGGATATCGGCAAAATAAGCCATTATCGGACATCTCTAATGTATATGTATACACATACACATCCCAGCGGGCCTTTTGAATATCTTTCTGAAGTCTCAAATTTGGCAAGTATGCACTGCAAAAAGTCAGTGTTCAAAAACAAGGAAAAAAAATACAAAAATTACTGGTATTTTACTTGAACTAAGCAAAATTATGTGCCGAGTAAACGCTAGTGCCATTATCTTCAATCAATCAATCAATCAATGTTTACTTATATAGCCCTAAATCACTAGTGTCTCAAAGGGCTGCACAAACCACCACGACATCCTCGGTAGGCCCACATAAGGGCAAGGAAAACTCACACCCAGTGGGACGTCGGTGACAATGATGACCATGAGAACCTTGGAGAGGAGGAAAGCAATGGATGTCGAGCGGATCTAACATGATACTGTGAAAGTTCAATCCACAATGGATCCAACACAGTCGCGAGAGTCCAGTCCAAAGAGGATCCAAGACACAGCAGCGAGAGTCCCGTTCACAGCGGAGCCAGCAGGAAACCATCCCAAGCGTAGGCGGACCAGCAGCGCAGAGATGTCCCCAGCCGATACACAGGCGAGCAGTACATGGCCACCGGATCGGACCGGACCCCCTCCACACGGGAGAGCGGGACATAGAAGAAAAAGAAAAGAAACGGCAGATCAACTGGTCTAAAAAGGGAGTCTATTTAAAGGCTAGAGTATACAAATGAGTTTTAAGGTGAGACTTAAATGCTTCTACTGAGGTGGCATCGCGAACTGTTACCGGGAGGGCATTCCAGAGTACTGGAGCCCGAACTTATCACTCTCCTCGGGCACTGTTCCCCTAGCATTCAAAAAAGCGGTTATTCATCCTCTTCTTAAAAGACCTAACCTCGATCCTGACCTCATGGTAAATTACCGACCGGTGTCTCACCTTCCCTTTATTTCAAAAATCCTTGAAAAAATTGTTGCGGAGCAGTTAAATGAACACTTAGCGACTAACAAGCTATGTGAAACCTTTCAATCCGGTTTCAGGGCAAATCACTCCACGGAGACAGCCCTCGCAAAAATGACTAATGATCTATTGCTAACGATGGATTCTGATGCGTCATCTATGTTGCTGCTCCTCGATCTTAGCGCTGCTTTCGATACCGTCGATCATAATATTTTATTAGAACGTATCAAAACACGAATTGGTATGTCAGACTTAGCCCTGTCTTGGTTTAACTCTTATCTTACTGATAGGATGCAGTGTGTCTCCCATAACAATGTGACCTCGGACTACGTTAAGGTAACGTGTGGAGTTCCCCAGGGTTCGGTCCTTGGCCCTGCACTCTTCAGCATCTACATGCTGCCGCTAGGTGACATCATACGCAAATACGGTATTAGCTTTCACTGTTATGCTGATGACACCCAACTCTACATGCCCCTAAAGCTGACCAACACGCCGGATTGTAGTCAGCTGGAGGCGTGTCTTAATGAAATTAAACAATGGATGTCCGCTAACTTTTTGCAACTCAACGCCAAAAAAACGGAAATGCTGATTATCGGTCCTGCTAGACACCGAACTCTATTTAATAATACAACTCTAACATTTGACAACCAAACAATTAAACAAGGCGACACGGTAAAGAATCTGGGTATTATCTTCGACCCAACTCTCTCCTTTGAGGCACACATTAAAAGCGTTACTAAAACGGCCTTCTTTCATCTCCGTAATATCGCTAAAATTCGCTCCATTCTGTCCACTAAAGACGCTGAGATCATTATCCATGCGTTTGTTACGTCTCGCCTCGACTACTGTAACGTATTATTTTCGGGTCTCCCCATGTCTAGCATTAAAAGATTACAGTTGGTACAAAATGCAGCTGCTAGACTTTTGACAAGAACAAGAAAGTTTGATCACATTACGCCTGTACTGGCTCACCTGCACTGGCTTCCTGTGCACTTAAGATGTGACTTTAAGGTTTTACTACTTACGTATAAAATACTACACGGTCTAGCTCCATCTTATCTTGCCGATTGTATTGTACCATATGTCCCGGCAAGAAATCTGCGTTCAAAGGACTCCGGCTTATTAGTGATTCCCAAAGCCCAAAAAAAGTCTGCGGGCTATAGAGCATTAGGGGAACAGTGCCCGAGGAGAGTGATAAGTTTATAATATTTAGCACTGATGGACCTAATAATACAAAGAGCTCCTTGATCAGTTTCCCAGGAAGAGGGTCAAGTAAACATGTTGTCTGTTTTATTCCATTTACACGTTGTAACAATTCCTCTAATGTTATTTCCTCAAAACGAGAGAAAGTATTTTGGAGGGCAGTATTCGCCGTATATACAATCGTGTCAGTGTTAATAGAACCCCGTTGTAGCTGGGACGCATTGTCTTTAATCTCCTTTCTAATGACTTCAATTTTCTTACTAAAGAATTGCATAAAGTCATCAGCTGAGTGGGTTGAGCTACTGGAAGGAGTCCCTTGTTGGGTTAGCGATGCTACCGTACTAAACAAAAATTTAGGATCGTTTTTATTACGGTGGATGAGATTTGAGTAATATTTAGCTTTAGCTAAGGTAAGCATGCGTTTATAAGTTATTAAACCATCACTCCATGCTTGATGGTGCACCTCAAGTTTAGTCGTGCGCCATTTGCATTCCAGCTTTCTACATAATAATTTCTGAGCTCTAGTTTCTTCTGTAAACCACGGGGTGCGCTTTTTTGGAGCCTTTTTTAACTTTAGCGGTGCTATGTTATCAATGGTTTCGCGCAGGGCGTCGTTAAAGTTGTTAGTGAGGTTATCAATAGAGCCCACATACTTTGGGAATGGTGCCATTACCGAGGGCAGTAGGTCAGCAAGAGTTGTCGTTGTGGCTGTATTAATGTTGCGGCTGCTATAGCAGTTATTATTATTATTAGTTTGACGAACATGCGTCTGAACCTCGAATTTTATAAGGTAATGATCAGACAATACTTTAGTATACGGGAGTAATGATATGCGCTCGGCATTACATTTCTTGAAACCAGCAAACTTATACTAAAAACTAATTTGTTGTTTTTAATGGAAAGGCAACAAGGCAACCGCTTGTTACTCTTGGGGTCTTCTAGCCGCTCAGGCAAATCATATGGTCAAAAAATTCATTTTTCCATCTACAACATGACATCATCGGACCAAGTGCATGCTTTTTCAGTCAATTAGTGCGCATATATACGACCAAATTTTTTTTTTAATTGTAATTTTGAAGAATGGATCTGAATGTGTATGAACTATTTCTGTTCAAAATGGTTTTAAATGTTACATGTTTAAATAATAACTGTCAGTGCCAACTGTACTACTATATGAGTACCTATTTTCTATTGTTACATTGAAAATAAAACAGCAAAGTCCATTTGGCTGTCATCTGTTTTATTATGATACACAATTTTGTCAAAATCATGATTTTTTATTTCATGCTTGAAATAAGAAATTATTACTTTGAAAAAGTAGTTTTATACTTGTGAGTGTTGATGACACAGCTTTGCATCAGTGTATATTCTAGTTTCTAGCATGTTTTACTCAACATAGGTCATAAAATCTTAGCAATGTTGTAAGCATTTCACCAATCTCGCGCACTTTGCAAATTGTACATCATTTCCATTGTGCGCAAGCAATTTGCATATCGTAAGACGAGATTTTGTTTGAAAATGGCGCGACCGTGCAAATGGATGGTTTGAGGACGGCTGAAGAAATATTTGCGGAATTCTGTACAGAAAGCTACATCGAACAGAAGAAGAACAGCAAAACAGTCTCCCAACACTGCGTAGGGTTAGGGTTAGTAGCCAGAACTTCCAACACAATCAATATATAGCTGGAAGCAATTTCCAAAAATGCCAAAAAAGGATTGTGCATTATACAAATAATGCATTATACAAATTGCGCCCATTGATTTGCAAAATGTGCACCCCACATTATCCTAATATATAGCTGGAAACAATTTGCAAAAAGATTGCGCATTATACAAATGTGCAAAATGCGGTGGCGCATTTTTGCAAATTGCTCACATTGGTATTGTGCCTACAACAGCAACAAGCTGTAATATCTTACTGAGATCCTTTAGGACCAAAACCCTTAAACCAAGTAAAACATTCCAACATAAAATCTGCTAAGTGAGAAGAATTATCTTATCAGACAGAAAATAAGCAAATATCACCTTTATTTGAGATATTTAATCTTACTTAGATTTCAGTTTTTTTGCAGTGTGCCTGCAAGGTGTCCTTTTTTTAACATTTTTGAAAGAGTTGACAACCCGACTCCTAAAGATATTTTCAACACATTTTTTTACTCTCTTAATTCAGGGACTTTGTAATTGTTGTAAGCACAATACCAATGGTGCGCAATTTAATGTCAAATCATATCAAATCAAATGTTTATTGGATTCATCACTATACAGTGTACATCCACGACAGAACTACTGACTAAACTACTACCACGACTTGGTTTACTATATGCAAAATAATAATGTAGGGTTACCTGGAACTTGAAATAGGCCACCCGGCCTGAATCCACACTTGATAGTAGTTTAGTCAGTAGTTCTGTCGTGGATGTACATTGTATAGTGATGAATCCAATAAACATTTGATTTGATTTGACATTAAATTTGCAAAATGCGGTTGCACATTTTTCAAATTGCGCGCCATTGGTATTGTGCTTACAACAGCTGTTGTAAGCACAATACCAATGGCACGCAACAAGCTGTAATATCTTACTGAGATCATTTAGATCTCAGTAAAACACTCCAACATAAAATCTGCTTAGTGAGAAGAATAATCGTATCAGACAGAAAATAAGCAAATATCACCCTTATTTGAGATACCGTATTTCCTTGATTTGCCGCAGGGCATATAGTATGCGCCTGCCTTGAATTACTGCCGGTTCTAACTCCCTTCCCGAAAAAATTTGCGCATGCTTAGTATTACCGCCTGGTCAAACTCGTGACATCACAAGTGACACTTCCCCTGTCATCATTTTTAAAATGGAGGAGGCTGATTTCAATACCGGTAATTTGAAATCGCATAAACGGAAGAAGATTAAGAGCTATTCAGTAGGATTTAAGGTCCAAGCTTACATCACACTCAAATTTTTACTGCATACCTTTGGTAAGTGCCGGAGTAAGAAGATGTTTTAAAATAATTAGCGCATGCTTACTTTAACCGCAAGCCTTTGGTAGGCGCAGGAGTGAGAAGAGGTTTTTAATTAATTAGCGCCCCAGCGGCAATTCAAGGAAAATACGGTATTTAAAGGCCTACTGAAATTAGATTTTCTTACTTAAACGGGGATAGCAGGTCCATTCTATTCGTCATACTTGATCATTTCGCGATATTGCCATATTTTTGCTGAAAAGATTTAGTAGAGAACATCCACGATAAAGTTCGCAACTGGAGAAAAGCCCTGCCTCTACTGGAAGTCGCAGATGATGACGTCACATGTTGATGGCTCCTCATATATTCACATTGATTTTAATGGGAGCCTCCAACAAAAACAGCTATTCCTACCGAGAAAACGACAATTTCCCCATTAATTTGAGCGACGATGAAAGATTTGTGTTTGAGGATATTGATAGCGACGGACTAGAAAAAAAAAAAAAAAAGTTATAAAAAAAAACGCGATTGCAATCTCGTTGCATTGAGACGGATTCATATATTTTTAGAGACATTTACTAGGATAATTCTGGGAGATCCCTTATCTTTCTATTTTGTTGCTAGTGTTTTAGTGAGTTTAACAGTACCTGATAGTCGGAAGTGTACGTCCACGCGCAGTGTCTCGGGGGAGTCGACGGCAGCTGTACGGGAGGCAGAAGCTCAGCTGTCATCCGGTAAGTGGTGACTTTTTAACCACAATTTTCTCACCGAAACCTGCTGGTTGACATGTAGTCGGGATCCATGTCCGCTCTGATCCATAGGAAAGTTTCACCTCCGTGTTTGTGTGGCTAAAGGCTAAAGCTTCCCAACTCCGTCTTTCTACTTTGACTTCTCCAATATTAATTGAACAAATTGCAAAAGATTCATCAATACAGATCTCCAAAATACTGTGTAATTATGCCGTTAAAGCAGACGACTTTTAGCTGTGTGTGTGCGCAGCGCTCATACTTCCTAAAAACCCGTGACGTCTTGCGTACACGTCATCCTTACACAACGTTTCCAAGACGAAACTCCCGGGAAATTTAAAATCGTAATTTAGTAAACTAAAAAGGCCGTATTGGCATGTGTTGCAATGTTAATATTTCATCATTGATATATAAACTATCAGACTGTGTGGTGGGTTTCAGTAGGCCTTTAAAACAAGTAAAACACTCCAACATAAAATCTGCTTAGTAAGAAAAAATATCTTATCAGACAGATAATTAGCAAATATCACCCTTATTTGAGATATTTAATCTTACACAAATTTTTGTTTTTGCAGTGTGCCTGCGAGGTGTCCTTTATTTAACTTTTTTCCAAGAGTTGACAACCCGACTCCGAAAGATATTTTCAACACGTTTTTCACTTTCAAATTCAGGGACTTTGTTATCATTAGATTACCTTTTGCAGAGTTCTAACGATGGATAAATAAAGAAACGTGGAGTCAAAGCTTTCACCAAGTTTCCCCCATGCAAAATACAGCTGAGTTGACGTCCTTATCTTTATAAAGATAACGAGATATTGGCTCTTTTCTCGCCAATGTAAATAAAGCCGCTCTCAAGCCTGCAGGTCAACAAACGTGCTGCCGGTGAAAGTTGAGCAAGGTAAATGAGTGAATTGTCACTCGTGTTTGTTTGGCTTGGAAGCTAATGTTAGCAGCGCCATGTTGTCACAATGCACCGGCGTGGGCTACTTACGCATCGGTGGTCCTCTGAGTGGGTGTTAAAAAATACACAGCGCGAGTCGTTAGCGTCGGCTCTTATATTTTCACTCCCCATTTTGCCGCGTTGTGTTTGTTGGCGACATATATCTGCTTCGTTTTGTTTGGGTTTTGAGCTTGCCGCATGCCACTTCCGGTTGCACGGCAAGCGCCAAAGGACAAAATAAAGTGCACTGCAAACAAACCGAGTTCTCTGTATTTATGGTGAGTATCAAGGCCTACTGAAACCCACTACTACCCACCACGCAGTCTGATAGTTTATATATCAATGATGAAATATTAACATTGTAACACATGCCAATACGGCCTTTTTAGTTTACTAAATTACAATTTTAAAGTTCCCAGGAGTTTTGTCTTCGAAACATCTTGTAATGATGACGTGTCGGCAAAGACGTCACAGGTTTTTAGGAAGTATGAGCGCTGCGCACACACACAGCTAAAAGTCGTCTGCTTTAACGGCATAATCATACAGTTTTTTGGACATCTGTGTTGCTGAATCTTTTGCAATTTGTTCAATTAATATTGGAGAAGTCACAGTAGAAAGATGGAGTTGGGAAGCTTTAGCCTTTACCCACACAAACACACGGTGATTCCTTGTTTAAAATTCCTGGAGGTGAAACTTTCCTATGGATCAGTGCGCGGTCAAGCAGACATGGATCCTACCAAATGTCAACCAGCAGGTTTCGGTGAGAAAATTGTGGTTAAAAAGTCGCTTCTTACCGGAGATCAGCTGAGCTTGTGCCGTCCGTACAGCTGCCGTCGACACCCGTGAGACATTGGCGTCAAGACACCCGTGGAGACACCCTTCCGACTATCAGGTAATATTAAACTCACTAAAACACTAGCAACACAATAGAAATATAAGGGATTTCCCAGAATTAACCTAGTAAATGTGTTTAAAAGCATTGGAATCCGTCCCAATGCAATCGCGTTTTTTCATTTTATTTTATTTTATTTTTTTGTAGTCCGTCGCTATCAATATCCTCAAACAAGAATCTTTCATCCTCCCTCAAATTAATGGGGAAATTGTCGTTTTCTCGGTCCGAATAGCACTTTTTGTTGGAGGCTCCCACTATAAACAATGTTAATATATGAGGAGCCCCCACACTTGCGACATCATCATCTGCGACTTCCGGTATTGGCAGGGCTTTTCTCTTAACACCGAAATATGCGAACTTTATCGTGGATGTTGTCTACTAAATCCTTAAAGCAAAAATATGGCAATATCGCGAAATGATCAAGTATGACACATAGAATGGACCTGCTATCCCCGTTTAAATAAGAAAATCTCATTTCAGTAGGCCTTTAAGGCCTACTGAAACCCACTACTACCGACCACGCAGTCTGATAGTTTATATATCAATGATGAAATATTAACATTTCAACACATGCCAATACTGCCTTTTTAGTTTACTAAATTACAATTTTAAATTTCCCGGGAGTTTCGTCTTGGAAATGTTGTGTAATGATGACGTGTACGCAAGACGTCACGGGTTTTTAGGAAGTATGAGCGCTGCGCACACACACAGCTAAATGTCTAATTTAACGGCATTATTATACAGTTTTTTGGACATCTGTGTTGCTGAATTTTTGCAATTTGTTCAATTAATATTGGAGAAGTCACAGTAGAAAGATGGAGTTGGGAAGCTTTAGCCTTTAGCCACACAAACACACGGTGATTCCTTGTTTAAAATTCCTGGAGGTGAAACTTTCCTATGGATCAGAGCGCGGTCAAGAGAACATGGATCCCGACCACATGTCAACCAGCAGGTTTCGGTGAGAAAATTGTGGTTAAAAAGTCAGTCCCTACCGGAGAAAAGCTGCCCTCGACTCCCCTGAGACACTGCGCGTCAAGACACCCGTGGAGACACCCTTCCAACTATCAGGTAATATTAAACTCACTAAAACACTAGCAACACAATAGAACCCCCCCCCTAGAGGGGGGGGGTTGCCCACATCTGAGGTCCTCTCCAAGGTTTCTCATAGTCAGCATTGTCACTGGCGTCCCACTGAATGTGAATTCTCCCTGCCCACTGGGTGTGAGTTTTCCTTGCCCTTTTGTGGGTTCTTCCGAGGATGTTGTAGTCGTAATGATTTGTGCAGTCCTTTGAGACATTTGTGATTTGGGGCTATATAAATAAACATTGATTGATTGATGATAAAAACATCGGAATCCGTCCCAATGCAATCGCGTTTTTTTTTTTTTTTTTCTAGTCCGTCGCTATCAATATCCTCAAACACAAATCTTTCATCCTCGCTCAAATTAATGGGGAAATTGTCGTTTTCTCAGTCCGAATAGCTCTTTTTGTTGGAGGCGCCCATCAAAATCAATGTAAATATTTGAGGAGCCATCACACTTGCGACGTCATCGTCTGTGACTTCCGGTAGAGGCAGGGCTTTTCTCTTAACACCAAAAGTTGCGAACTTTATCGTGGATAGGGATGATACTCGAAACCGGTTTTCCCGGTTGTTCGATAAGGAAAGAACCGAGTCCTCGGACTCGAACCCCTTTTTGATAACCGGTACCCGTTATCGAGACCACTATAGTAAAGAAAAAGAGTTGGTTCTTTATTCGAATCCGTCCCGACCAGATATGCTCCGTCAGACATCACAAGAAAGGACGTCATGGAGCTCAGTCATTAGGCGCAGATAGCGAAAGCAGGAAAACAACGGACGGGAAAAAGCGCTCCAAGGTGTAATGAAGTTCAAAACAAAAGACATAATCCAATGAATAACTTTACTGAGAGATTTGAGTAGGGTACAAACACATGACCAACACTTTTACGACCAACCGGAAACATAGCAACCAGGCTAGCAATGCACATCCTTTACGGCAGCTGTCGCAACATTCTTAAAGCAACCGCAGCACATACATATATACTGTATATATACACATATATACAACATATCCCCCTTTTTTAACTTTTGTTTTTCTTTCTTTGTAAACAAAGCAAAATCACACTGTATATGTGTTGTCAGTCTAATTATAAATAATGCAGACGAGGCGTGTTGGCTGAGTTCTTGACGTTTACTGCCGGGTGACGACATGCAACAACACTTTTCGAACTACCGTGCATGCTAGTCACTCCCATTGCATGCTGGGTAGTGTAGTTGTTATATTCCCTAGCTCATAAAGAAATAATGTTAACTCAATAAAGTGTATTTCTTTTTTTTAGCTTTAACTTTTCATATTTTAGCATTGTAACCACATTTGCAAACAACTTTTCTCTTCATAGAATTTTCTTTCAATAAAGAAATAAAGTGCAAAAATGTCGAAGCATCATAACAAACAGTTATGTCAAATAGTAGCAAAAGTGCACAGCTTTGTGCCCTAGGGACTGATTTTATTTAACACTATATTATTATTTATACACCCATAGTGATCACAGAGGTAGGATGTTTTTGTGTTATTGTATATATTTGTTTTTCTGAAAAATCCCACTTAATATACTTTGGGTAACAGTCAATATTTATTTATTCTATTTTATTTTTTTAGGGGGGTAACAGTCAATATTTTTTAGATTTTATTTTTTTCTTATATGATAAAAGTGAGCTTTTGTTTAACCAAGTATTGTTTTGTTTTTCCATGTACAACAACCTATCTGGACTCGATAAGAGAATCGATAAGGAATCGGTTCGATAAGAGGATTCGATAATAGGCTCGAACTCGATAGTTTGTTATTAAACATCATCCCTAATCGTGGATGTTCTCTACTAAATCCTTTCAGCAAAAATATGGCAATATTGCGAAATGATCAAGTATGACACATAGAATGGACCTGCTATCCACGTTTAAATGAGAAAATCTCATTTCAGTAGGCCTTTAAGACCTCGGAGGGAGTAACAAGCTCTGTCATTCGGGAGGAACTCAGAGTAAAGCCGCTGCTCCTCCACATCGAGAAGAGCCAGATGAGGTGGTCCGGGCATCTGCTCAGGATGGCACCCGAACACCTACCGAGGGAGGTGTTTGGGCACGTCCGACCAGCAGGAGGCTAAGGGGAAGACCCAGGACACGTTCGGAAGACTATGTCTCCCGGCTGGCTTGGAAACGCCTCGGGATCCCCCGGGAAGAGCAGGACGAAGTGGGTGGGGAGAGCGAAATGTGGGCTTCCTTGCTTAGGCTGCTGCCCTCGTGACCCGGCATCAGATAAGCGGAAGAAATGGATGGGCTTTTCTCTAGTGACTCAAAGCGCTTTACATTGTGTAACCCAATATCTAAGTTACATTTGTAAACCAGTGTGGGTGGCACTGGGAGCAGGTGGGTAAAGTGTCTTGCCCAAGGAGACAACGGCAGGGACTAGGTTGGCAGAAGTGGGGATCAAACCTGGAACCCTCAAGTTGCTGGCACGGCCACTCTACCCACCAAGCTATACCGCCCAGATTAGAGCGGTATGGCATCAAAGGGTTGGTCTTGAACTGGGAAAGAAGCTACTTAGGCCCTGTTTACACTAAGCCGGCTAAGGTTATCCAGGGTAAATCACACCTAACCTTATTGGTGTCCACACACAACCATGCCATTGTTTAAGAAAATAGCTACAATCGCCCGTTGCCTTCTCTTAAGGTATTGTTTTGTGGTTTCCAAAAGGGCCTGTACATGTAGAAGAAGGAGAAACACGGGTATGTCTGGATGATCCTCAACCACCTGTGGCGCGTTCCTTCTGATGTCTTTTCCTGTGTGGCATCACTTCCAGTGAGGGTGGGGTCTTTCTGGCGTCACTTCCTCTCAGAACTCCCTTTTTAAACGATTAATGTGTCCATACAAAGCTAAGTGCCGGAGATTCAAGAATTACACGGCTGACTTACCCGTTTAAAAATGTGTCCGAGGAGTAGTAGATTTTTTTTTTTAAAAGCTTTTATAATTGTAAAGGACAATGTTTTATCAACTGATTGCAATAATGTAAATTTGTTTTAACTATTAAACAAAGCAAAAATATGACTTATTTTATCTTTGTGAAAATATTGGACACAGTGTGTTGTCAAACTTATGAGATGTGATGCAAGTATAAGCCACTGTGATACTATTGTTCTTTTTTAAAAAATTTTAAATGTCTAATTTTAATGTCAATGAGGGATTTTTAATCACTGCTATGCTAAAATTATAACTATTATTGATACTGTTGTTGATAATATTAATTTTTGTTTCACTACTTTTGGTTTGTTCTGTGTCGTGTTTGTGTCTCCTCAATTGCTCTGTTTATTGCAGTTCTGAGTGTTGATGGGTCAGGTTTGGTTTTGGAATTGGATTGCATTGTTATAGTATCGCTGTGTAATGGTTTGTTGAAATGATTAAAAAAAAAATCGATTTTTAAAAAATGAGAATCGATTCTGAATCGCACAATGTATTCGACTTGATTCGTATTCGAATAGATTTTTTCCCACACCCCTACTTACTAGCGTATATTATCTATTTATTTGTTCACTGTTCTGTTACAGAGAACAAGGGAATTGGACAAAATTTCTATGGTATGAAAAGGGGTAGGATTAAATAAGCTCTGCTTCTTCCTACTCCTTTTCGGACGTTCTGTAATGAAACAACTGGAATTGTGCGATATATTACATTGTATCGTATGCATGTTCCAAAAAACTGAAACTGAACTGAACTGAACTGTACTGTTACTATTAATTATGTTATTGTCTTAACAGTGTGTTTACTAAAAATCATGCCAAATCTGCGAAATCCTCATACTTCAGGTTATGCTGGTGTTGTCTCCAGATCAACTTCATTTGCAGCCAAATGCAGCGAGGAATGTGACCTTCGTACCCAAATGGCGGTGACATCTGTGAGAAAACATCCAGAATCAAAGCAAAGAAAAACGAAATGTCTGTTGGAAATGTCTGGAGACACTAGTGATTTAGGGCTATATAAGTAAACATTGATTGATTGATTGATTGAATCTTCTTCCCTTTATGCGATTTCAAATTACCGGTATTGAAATCAGCCTCCTCCATTTTGAAAATGATGATAGGGGAAGTATCACTCGTGAGGTCACAAGTTTGACCAGGCGGTAATACTAAGCATGTGCTAATTATTTTGCGAAGAGAGTTTGACCCGGCAGTAATTCAAGGCAGGCGCATACTATATACCCTGCAATAATTCAAGGAAATACGGTATAGATACATATATATATATATATATATATATATATATATATATATATATATATATATATATATATATATATATATATATATATATATACATATATATATATATATATATATATGAAATACTTGACTTTAAGTGAATTCTAGCTATATATATTTATTTTATTATATATATATATATAAATAAAATAAATAGTTGAATTTCAGTGGGCACCTATCAAATACACAGTAATAAAAACACAGTTGTTCTACTAACTTTACTGTGCTTGCTGGTTACTAAAAAACAACAACAACACTTACCTTTCACTATTTGAGTAACCTTTGTTCTGCCATTTGCGTATTGGCGAGCGATCTCCGAATCCGGGAACATCCTTCACGGATTTGTTGTAGACATCCGCAAATGAGAACGGGATGTTGCTTCCAGCTATCAGCATAGCCATCTTTGTCTCAGCATAAGATACACCATTGGGTCTCCATTTTGCGAGGTGGGCCATAATACTGGGTTGTGAATGATGCTGCGTTGCGGACGCTTTGTACGTGCTTTGCTGACTGACCGTTCATGGCTGAGTATATCCGTTCACTGTGTTCAATGGAGAAGTCTGTTCTACAAAATTTACAGGCAACATACCCCTTCCCCTTCGAACTCTCCTGGATAAACTGAAATTCTTGTTTCCAATCGTTCTGGAACCCTACAAGCGTATTTCTTCATTTTGCTCGTCGACTGTGTAATATATTGGGTTGGAGTCAATAACCAGGCGACGTGATGAAGTTACGTCTCTTTACTGTGGGCTTCAGAACAGACATTCTATTCTATGTACAGTAGATGGCAGTATTGTCCTGTTTAAAAGGGTCACAACATTGAGTCAGGTTCTCATGGAGCTGGAGTGGGCGTGGCCTCCAGCTCCGACTGAATTTCGGGAGATTTTCGGGAGAAAATTTGTCCCGGGAGGTTTTCGGGAGAGGCGCTGAATTTCGGGAGTCTCCCGGAAAATCCAGGAGGGTTGGCAAGTATGCATGAGAGTGTAAAAAGAAGTTAACTAAAAAAAAAAACACCAGTAACTAGCATTGATACCAACTGACAAGTAAGCTAGCGGAATATGGTGAGTTTGTTAGCGGCTAGTGCTATCAGCTTACGTTGGCCATCATAACACCTTTATTAACTCTACAGGCAACAATTTAACATTTATAAATATCATACAAATGTACAAAAAATAATTTAATTGAAATTGTGCGAAACTGCACAGCAATAAAACACACTAGTGTTGATAAATATTGACGTGTATGGCAGCTAGCCAGCCGCTGACGTCTGGCTACTTAGTTAGCGGCTAGCAGCTAACGTTGGCCATCATAACACCTTTATTAACTCTACAGGCAACCATTTAACGTTTTTAAATATCATACAAATGTACAAAAAATAAGTTAATTGACATTGTGCGAAACTGTACAGCAAGAAGACACACTAGTGTTGATACAAATTGACGTGTATGGCAGCTGGCCAGCCACTGATGTCTGGCTAGTTTGTTAGCGGCTAGCAGCTAACGTTGACCATCATAACACCTTTATTAACTCTACAGGCAACCATTTAACATTTTTAAATATCATACATGTGTAAAAAAAGAAGTCAATTGACATTATTTAAAACTGTACAGCAATAAGTTGATACAAATTGACGTGTATAGCAGTTAGCCAGCTGCTGACGTCTGGCTAGTTGGTTAGCGGCTAGCAGCTAACGTTGGTCATCATAACACCTTTATTAACTCTTTAGAAATTACTTAAACATTCATAACTGTTAAAAAGAACTTAAGTAGAACAACTCAGCAGTACAGCAGTACGCATTCGTACCAACATATGTGTATATCAGCTATAGTGGCTAGTGCTAGCAGCTTACGTTGGCTATCACAACACCTCTACTTACTCTATAGGAAACATTTTAACTTAAATAACTGTCATACATGTGTAAGAAGAGGCTAGCTGACATTATGTAAGACAATACAACAGTAAAAAATATTAGTGTCGTTACCAACTAGCCAACCACAGATACCAAGCTAGTTAGTTAGGGGAAAGATCTAGCAGGTAGTGTTGGCCATGATAAAAAAACTTTATTAAGTCTTCCGGCAAATTTTTAATATTCACAAAGGTTATACAAGTGCAGAAAAAAGAAGTTCATTGACATTGTGTAAAACAGTACAGCAGTAAAACACACTAGCGTGAATTCCAATGGACATAAACAAAAGCTAGTTAGCGGCTAACGCTATCAGTAAACGATGGCCATCATAACACTTTAATTAACCCTATTGATGATGTTGAGATGTAGCGTTGAAGATAGTATAGAATGCGGCTTTTTTAGAATATACATATATATATATATATATATATATATATATATTCTTCCATCCAAGCATCTTCAACCGCTTATCCGGAATCGGGTCGCGGGGACAACAGCTCCAGCAGAGACCCCCAGACTTCCCTCTCCAGAGCAACATTAGCAACTTCCTCCTGGGGGATGCCAAAGCGTTCCCAGGCCAGAGAGGAGATGTAATCCCCCCATCTGGTCCTTGGCCTGCCGCGGGTCTCCTCCCAGTGGGACATGCAACGAGGACCTCCCTAGGCATCTGCACAAGATGCCCGAACCACCTAAGATGGCTCCTTTCCAAGCGAAGGAGCAGCGGCTCTTCTACTCCGAGTCTCTCTCGGGTGACTGAACTTCTCACCCTATCTCTAAGGGAGATGCCAGCCACCCTTCTGAGGAAACTCATTTCGGCCGCTTGTATCCGCAATCTTATTCTTTCCGTCATGACCCACACTCCATGACCATAGGTGAGAGTAGGAATGTAGATAGCTTGGTAGACCAAGAGCTTTGCCTTCTAGCTCAGCTCTCGTTTCGTCACAACAGTGCCCCAGCTGCTCCGATTCTCCAGCTGATTTCCTTCTCCATCTTTCTTGGGGACGGCGTGACGAAGTTGGGAGAAGTTGGGAGAGTGGCTGTGCCAGCAATCTGAGGGTTACTGGTTCAATCCCCACCATACTTGCCAACCCTCCCAGATTTTCCGGGAGACTCCCCAAATTCAGCCTCACTCCAGAAAACCTCCCGGGACCAATTTTCTCCCGAAAATATATTTCTATTGTATGTAGTTGTTATTATGCTATCTGAACTCACTATGTTCTCTGCTGGCTGTACATATCCTACTAAGTAAGACCTACACTGTTTCAATGTCCATTTCTCTGTTGATGCAATTGTCGATGACTGAAGTACTGATATCGACCAAAGCTCCTCATCCCACCCCCCGGATTGTAAATATTGTAAATAATTCAATGTATATACTATGATGATTAACTTGTGTGATGACTGTATTATGCTGATAGTATATATTTGGCCCACGAATTGATTAACGTGGACCCCGACTTAAACAAGTTGAAAAACTTATTTGGGTGTTACCATTTAGTGGTCACTTGTACGAAATATGTACTGTACTGTGCAATCTACTAATGAAAATTTCAATCAATCAATCATGCATATGTGGCAATACTCCTCCCCTCTT
This sequence comes from Nerophis ophidion, assembly GCF_033978795.1. Classification (NCBI taxonomy): domain Eukaryota; kingdom Metazoa; phylum Chordata; class Actinopteri; order Syngnathiformes; family Syngnathidae; genus Nerophis; species Nerophis ophidion. The sequence continues at coordinate 31,410,525 of NC_084629.1, read as the reverse complement.
AACCACGCCCCCAACCAACCCCCCCGCCCCAACCCGACCGCGCCCCCCACCTCTCGAAATCGGAGGCCTCAAGGTTGGCAAGTATGATACCCACCTTTCACCATCCCAGTCACGTCTGTTGTGTCCTTGAGCAAGACACTTCACCTTTGCTCCTTTTGGGTCCTGGTAGAAAGGTAGAAAAACGCTATACAATTATAACCATTTACCATTTATTTCCCTCATTCGTGAACAAGACCCCAAGATACTTAAACTCCTCCACCTGGGACAGAGTCTCGTTCTCTACCTAGACTGTACAAACCATCGGTTTCCTGCTGAGAACCTTGGCCTCAGATTTGGAGATGCTGATCCTCATTCCAGCTGCTGAACACTTGGCTGCGAACCGATCCAGTGAGAGCTGGAGGTCACGAACCGAAGGTGCCATCAGGACCACATCATCTGCAAAAAGCAGTGACACAACCTTTAGCCCCCCGAGACGTACACCCTCTCCGCCATGGTGACGACTCTGCCTAGAAATCCTGTCCATGAAAATCACAAACAGGATAGGTGACAGAGCGCAGCCCTGGTAGAGACCAACCCCCACTGGAAACGGATCCTGAACACAAGTCTCGCGTTGGTTGTACAGAGATTGGATGGCTCTCAGCAGGGTTCTCCTCACCCCGTACTCCCTCAGCACCTCCCACAATATCTCCCGGGGCACCTGGTCATACGCCTTCTCCAAACCCACAAAGCACATGTAGACTGGAAAAACATACTCCCAGGCCTTCTCCAGGATTCCCGCAAGAGAAAAGAGCTGGTCAGTTGTTCCACGACCAGGACGGAATCCACTTTGCTCTTCTTGAATCTGAGATATATATATATATTCTTAGCTGTTAACAAAAAAGCTATGCTCTTTAGTTACGTTCGAGTAAATGTTCTTCTATCATTGTTGTCGCCAGGACAAGCACATGTACTTTTACTTCCTACTCTCTGATGATCGTCATTAAATAACACAATCAATACAGAATGGCCGCACTTAGGACACCGTTGCTTGAGCTGGGCTGTCACGCAACATGTTGTCATCTTATTTTATTGCTATTTTTTCCTGAAAAGGTAGGTTGTTGATTACTGTACCATCTTTAGGCCATTGGAATTTGGAGGCAGAACTGAGAAACCAACGCGACAAACAAGGTATTTAAATAAAGGCTGCCTGGGATAAGGAGGAGATAAGGGGTTAGCGTTAGCGCCGCTGACAATGGCGGCGCGAACAATGGGGCTCACAGGTTGTGACAGTGATTGAAGGAAAGCAATTAACTAAGTACAACAGAGCTAATGGCACAACAAAGACACAGGCGGGAGAACACAAGGGCTGGCAGGGAGTCGATTGGACGAAAAGGCTGGTGATTAAAGCGACCAGGAGAGAGGTCGAACGCGGACACACGCAGAAAGACGTCTCCAAACCCATGGCAGCATAACCTCCTTGAAAGGGAATTTAACCACGCGAGGCGTGACAAGGTGTCGCGGGGAAGCGACAGTTAGCATTCCGTAAACAATCCAGAATCCGCTCATCCAGTTGAGCACGTTTCTCAGAGCTAATAATTACCAGCACGAAAACGATGCACGTTCATTTCAAGCTGTCTGCGTGTGACAATCAGTGTGATATGAAAAAATATATATAAATATATATTTTGCCTCTGGATAGACAACAAAAATAGGAATGAAAAATTAATGTGGCTATGAAAAATAAATATATAAAACGTCTCTGAATGGCTGTCGTTTGAATTGATTAATAATTAAAAACTGAAGGGACGTAACTGAAGCAGCGCTGTAAATATTACAAAAATAACAAAAACATGTTCTTGATTTGACATTTTGTTTTGGTGATACTTAACCTGATTTGCCCCCCGCACCCCCTCCTTTTTATTGTACATTTTATCATTAAAAAATATATTCATGTTAGGTTTTTTTAACATTATTTATCTCACAAGCTAGTGTTCCAGGGTCAAACTTTCAAACTTTCACACACTTATAAAGCAGAGTATGAGAGCCCTAACTGAGCTGCAGCACTCATGCAACCCCAGACGATGACGTTCCCACCACCGTGCTTGAAACTTATCTCGGAACATACACTTGGGTCGCCAGGTACTTACGTGAAGTTAGCCGACAAATGACACACTTTTTTTTTTTTTTTTACATTTGTGTGGCTGCACGAGTGCAACCCTCACTGTGGAGCTGTGGTCCATTGAGGGCATTCATGCTCTGCTTCAGAATGTCAACAGTACATATTTCCATTCTATCAAACGGCAGTTCCCCAAAAGTCAGCTGCCTTCACGTAATTCTGCTGCAACACAAGTGTGTAGCAAATTAATTGTGTCAAAAAAATGTAAACAAAAAGATAATTGTGTCGAGCATGTTTGTGGTAGGGTGATGGTCTAAGGCTGCATGAGTCCTGCTTTAGAATTTTAAAGTACACATTGTAATTTATATCTCCAAACTTTTAAACCATAGTTACCCAAGTAATTATGCAGCCAACACATGTAAAAACAAGTGTGTTAAGAGTCGGCTTACTACATGCAATTTCCTCCCAACACAACACAAGTGCGTAACAATATAATTGTGTCGAGCACGGTTGTGGTAGCGTGCTGGTCTAAGGCTGCATGAGTGCTGCCAACCCTGAGGGAGCTGCAATTCAGTGAGTGCACTTACGCTCTGCTTTAGAATTTTAAAATACACGCTGTAATTTATATTTCCAATCTTTTAGACCACAGTTCCCCAAGTGCTGGTAGCACTTATGCAGCCACACAAATGTAAAAAGAAGTGTGCCATGAGTCGGCTTACTTCATCTAATTTCCTCGACACAAGTGTGTAACAATATAATTGTGTTGAGCACGGTTGTGGTAGCGTGATGGTCTAAGGCTGCATGAGTGCTGCCAACACTGGGGGAGCTGCAATTCAGTGAGGGCACTTACGCTCTGCTTTAGAATTTTAAAGTACATGTTGTAATTCATATTTCCAATCTTTTAAACCACAGTTCCCCAAGTGCCGGCAGTACTTATGCAGCCACACAAATGTAAAAAGAAGTGTGCCATGAGGTGGTTTACTTCATCTAATTTCCTCGACACAAGTGTGTAACAATATAATTGTGTTGAGCACGGTTGTGGTAGCGTGATCGTCTCGGGCTGCATGAGTGCTGCCAACAATGGGAGAGCTAGGGTTCATTGAGGGCACTCGTGCTCTGCTTTTGAATGAATGTTTTTGATCTATTACAACGCAGTTCCTCCAAAATGTTATAGTTTATATTTCCAATCTTTTAAACCACAGTTCTCCAAGTGCTGGCAGCACTTATTCAGCCACACAAATGTAAAAATAAGTGTGCCATGAGTCGGCTTATTTCATCTAATTTCCTCGCAACACGACACAACTGTGAAACAATATAATTGTGTCGAGCACGGTTGTGATAGTGTGATCGTCTCGGGCTGCATGAGTGCTGCCAACAATGGGAGAGCTAAGGTTCATTGAGGGCACTCGTGCTCTGCTTTTGAATTAATGTTTTTAATCTATTAAACCGCAGTTCCTCCAAAATGTTGTAATTAATATTTCCAATCTTTTAAACCACAGTTCCCCAAGTATTGCTCGGTTGGTAGAGGGGCCGTGCCAGCAACTTGAGGGTTCCTGGTTCAATACCCGCTTCCACCATCCGAGTCTCTGCCGTTGTGTCCTTGGGCAAGAGACTTTACCCACCTGCTCCCAGTGTCACACACACTGGTTTAAATGTAACTTAGATATTGGGTTTCACTATGTGAAGCGCTTTAAGTCTCTAGAGGAAAAGCGCTATACAAGTATAACTCACTGCACTAACTTACACATATATATTTATCTATGTATATATTTATGTGTATATATATATGTGTATATGTTTATGTATATATATGTATGTGTATATATGTATATATGTGTATAAATATATGTATTATGGGTGTGGGAAAAAATCCATTGGAATACGAATCGAGATTCTCACCTTGTACGATTCAGAATCGATTCTCGTTTATTAAAAAATCGATTTGAATTTATTTATTTTTTTTTTAGCAATCCAACAAACCAATACACAGCAATACCATTGCAATGTTATCCAATTCCATAACCAAACCTGACCCAGCCACACTCAGAACTGGGACGGCGTGGCGCAGTAGGGAGAGTGGCCGTGCGCAACCAGAGCGTCCCTGGTTCAAATCCCACCTAGTACCAACCTCATCACGTCCGTTGTGTCCTGAGCAAGACACTTCACCCTTGCTCCTGATGGGTGCTGGTTGGCGCCTTGCATGGCAGCTCCCTCCATCAGTGTGTGAATGGGTAAATGTGGAAGTAGTGTCAAAGCGCTTTGAGTACCTTGAAGGTAGAAAAGCGCTATACAAGTACAACCCATTTATCATTTAACTGAAATAAACAGAGCAATTGAGAGGAGAAAAAAATTGAATATTATCAACAACAGTATCAATATTTCTTATAATTTCAGCATAACAGTGAGTAAAAATCCCTCATTGACATTATCATTAGACATTTATAAAAATTAAAAAAAAAGAACAATGGTGTCACAGTGGCTTACACTTGCATCGCATCTCATAAGTTTGACAACACACTGTGTCCAATGTTTTCACAAAGATAAAATAAGTCATATTTTTGGTTTGTTTAATAGTTAAAACAAATTTACATTATTGCAATCAGTTGATAAAACATTGTCCTTTACAATTATAAAAGTTTTTTTTTTTAAATCTACTACTCTGCTAGCATGTCAGCAGACTGGGGTAGATCGTGCTGAAATCCTATGTATTGAATGAATACAGAATCGTTTTTAATTGGAAAAATTGCGTTTTTGAATCGAGAATCGCGTTGAATCGAAAAAATCGATATATAATCGAATCGCGACTCCAAGAATCGATATTGAATCGAATCGTGGGACACCCAAAGATTCTCAGCCCTAATATGTATGTATACATATTTATGTATATATGTGTATATATGTATATATATATGTATATATGCTGCATTAGTGCTATCGACAATGGAGGAGCTAGGGTTCATTCAGTGCACTCGTGCTGTGCTTTAGAATGGAAACATTAATTCTAACATGAACGCTGACAATCTAATAAACCACAGTTTCCTCAGTGCCGGAAGCACTGATACAGCCACAAAAGTGTTAAAAGAAATGTTCTATAAGTTGGCTTACTTCTTTTGATTTCCTGGCAATCGTGTCAAGCGTAGTTGTGATAGCATGATGATCCGGGGCTGCACGAGAGCCACGACAGTAAGAGAGCTGCGGTTAATTGCAGACACTCATGCTCGCTTTAGAATGTCACAGTACATGTTGGAATTCATGTTTCCAATCTATTAAACACCAGTACCTCCAGTGTTGGCAGCACTCGTGTGGCTGAAATGAAGCAATGAGTCCCCTTACTTCACGTAATTTTACGGCAACACCCGATAACAAGATCATTTGTGTCCAGCACGGTTGTGGTAGTTGATGGTCTGGGGCTGCTCGAGTGATGCCAACACTCAGAGAGCTGTGATTTACCGAGGGCACTCATGATCTGCTGTAAAATGTCACAGTACTCATGTTTCCAATCTTTTAAACCACAGTTACCCAAGTGCCGGTAGAACTTGTGCTGCAACACAACACAAGTGTGTAGCAAGATAATTTTGTCCAAAAAAATACGAAAAATTTAAAAATTGTGTCGGGGATGGTTGTGGTAGCATGACGGTCTAAGGTTGCATGAGTGCTGCCGACACTGGGGGAGCCACTAAGGGCACTCCTGCTCTGCTTCAGAACGTCACAGTACATGTTGGAATTAATTACTCCATTCAACCAACCACAATTCCCCACTGCAGGCTGCACTCATGCACATTAGCGCTATTATTCTTAACTGCATGGAAGACTAATATCTATCTAGGCAATAATGGCCGTGTGTCGACTCCTTTTTAGAGGATGGTAAATCTGTACTGCTAACCAAACTGCACGGTGACTACTCTAAAGTACATCCAGGCTTGCCTTTTGTTGCAATAAATGTGAAGCCCGACTGAAAGATTCTTGCGTTCCATGAAAAGTCAACACAAATGGGAGTTGATAGAAAAAGCTTTATTTCAATATTAAATATCAGTAGAAAAGGTAGTGCAAAGTAAAGCACAGTAAAAAAAACAAAAACAAGAAGTGATCTATCGGAATCCATCACGGTTCTCCAAGCAGAACAATCAGTTCATTCCAATCATTGACCAGCGAGTGAAGAACATCAGGAGATCAATGGCGCCTCGTTTCCTGAAGCAAACGCCTCTTTCCTTCTCTGTCTCTTCAAAAATGTCATGTGTGTTGACACACATATGTACACATTCATCTCTACACAATCCATGTGTGTTAAGTGGATCATCCCTAAACATCTCTTGCCTGAGGAAATAAATTATGCCTTAAATAAAGAAAAGTCTGAAATATGTTTCACCTGCGTATCGCACTGAATGCTTGGTTGTGAGTGCAAAGAAGTAATTTGCATTCAGCGTCAACACATCTTACAAGAGTTGTCGTGTCCTTTTTTAATAGCAGCATGTTCTTTCTGGGGCTGTGGGTGGGGGGGGATCGATGTGTTAGAGTCCGATCTCCTGCTTGTAGCGCCTGGTGAGGGAGTTGGCGTGCGTGGTCAGCTTGCTCAGCACCCCTTGGAGCCCGGCCAGGTGGTACTGTAACTGCTTCTGCAGGTCGTCCTCCTCCTCTTCGTACTCGTCTTCCTCGGAGGAGGCGGACAAGGAGGAGGCAAAGGAGGCGAAGGAGGCGTTGGAGTTAATGCGGGTGAGCCTCGGCGGGGTCTCCGCCAAGGCCGGGGGGACCCTCACCCCCCACTCGATGTCCTGCCGAATGGACTTGAGCAGCTGGTAGTAGCTGTACATGTCCGCCTCGTCCACGTCCGGTTGCTTGGGGCAGCTGTAGCCCGGCTCGGCGTCCTCGTCCAGGGGCACGTCCCGCAGCAGGCTGGGCACCATGACGGTCTGGTCCATGTTGTTCACCGCGCCGAGGAAGCGGTTCATGGCGTTGAAGACTGAGTTCTTCGGTTTGGGCGTTTCTGGGAGATGTCGCAGCATTTTGGCGTTTTCCTTCCAAAGAAGTGTTATGTGTGGCGAACCCGTCGCTTGCCTGCTCGCTCGCTCCCTGCTTGAAAGTTTCTGGTGGACTTCCTGCTCCCAAGCCTTAAATAGCGAGGTGTTGTTGCAGGGTTGCACCTCAACCGGTTTGTCTCGTTCCTCTACTGTAAGAAGAGCCGCGTTGACCGGGAATAGCACCCAGTCACCAAGCAAAGCAATGGTGCGTTCACTGACCGGGAGAGACTCCAAAAGTGACGACCGGATCCAAACTAGCCTTAAAGCAATAAAAACGTTGTTTTTTTTAAGTTCCAAAAGTGTGAACTGGCCCTGCTCGGTGTGTCTAACATGAATTACATCATCTGCATTCTGCAGCCATGACACATATTGTGAGACCTGCGGGGGCGTATGCATGAATATTCATCAGTAACAGCCATCAGGCCACCTTACTCTCAGGCTGCACTCTAGCCAATCACTCGGCAGGAGGCGGGACTTGGGAGCGCTAAACCAATGAGGAGTGAGCTCTACTAAACATAAAACACGGGTTGAAAAAAAACTTGTGTGCTTCCATACCAAAACCCCAAAAATGTTCTGAAAAGAAATAGAGAAAGACTAGGTCATAAGTATGTTATGATTGGATTGCGTATTTGTCAGAAAACATTTTAATTACTGTACAGCAGAGGGGTGGGGCAGAAATTAAAGCAAAAATCATTGTGAGGCTCAAAATTAAAGAAAGTGTTAAACTATGAATTACTCACGCATCGATTTAACAATGACATATTGGAAACGAGAAGTCACGCTGAAGAGATAAAATATAGTTGAATTTCGGAGAGAAAAATAGTATCATATTTATCGTATATTTATCAAGTCGTAATATTAGGGGAAAAGTTGTTATAAGTGAAAAAAAAAATGTATTTCCGAAAAAAAAGATAAAAATGAAATTGAGAAAAAAAGTCCAATATTTAATATTGTAACTATAGTATTACTATATTAACTATTCCATAGGACAAAATAAGTACATAAGAAGGTTATATATTTGAGAAAAAGATGTGTATATTTCATAAATATATATATTATGGTGGGAAAAAGTTTTGTATTTTTTCGAAAAATATGATTTGTAAGATTTGGAAAATAGGGCAGCACGGTGGAAGAGGGTTAGTGCGTCTCCCTCACAATATGAAGTTCCTGAGTAGTCCTTGGTTCAATCCCGGGCTCGGGATCTTTCTGTGTGGAGTTTGCATGTTCTCCCCGTGAATGCGTGGGTTCCCTCCGGGTACTCCGGCTTCCTCCCACCTCCAAACACATGCACCTGGGGATAGGTTGATTGGCAACACTAAATTGGCCCTAGTGTGTGAATGTGAGTGTGAATGTTGTCTGTCTATCTGTGTTGACCCTGTGATGAGGTGGCGACTTGTCCAGGGTGTACGCCGCCTTCCGCCCGATTGTAGCTGAGATAGGCACGAGAGCCCCCCGCGACCCCAAAGGGAATAAGTGGTAGAAAATGGAAAGATATATACAAACCCTGTTTCCATATGAGTTGGGAAATTGTGTTTGATGTAAATATCAACAGGAATACAAAGATTTGCAAATCATTTTCAACCCATATTCAGTTGAATATGCTACAAAGACAACATATTTGATGTTAAAACTGATAAACATTTTTTTTTTGCAAATAATCATTAACTTTAGAATTTGATGCCAGCAACACGTGACAAAGAAGTTGGGAATTGTGGCTATAAATACTGATAAAGTTGAGGAATGCTCATCAAACACTTATTTGGAACATCCTACAGGTGTGCAGGCTAATTGGGAACAGGTGGGTGCCATGATTGGGTATAAAAACAGCTTTCCAAAAAATGCTCAGTCTTTCACAAGAAATGATGGGGCGAGGTACTCCCTTTTGTCCACAACTGCGTGAACAAATAGTCAAACAAAATAGTTTAAGAACAACGTTTCTCAAAGTGCAATTGCAAGAAATTTAGGGATTTCAACATTTACGGTCCATAATATCATCAAAAGGTTCCGAGAATCTGGAGAAATCACTCTGCGTAAGCGGCATGGCCGGAAACCAACATTGAATGACCGTGACCTTCGATGCCTCGGAAGGCACTGTATCAAAAACCGACATCAATCTGTAAAGGATATGACCACAAGGCCTCAGGAACACTTCAGAAAACCACTGTCACTAAATACAGTTCATCGCTACATCTGTAAGTGCAAGTTAAAGCTCTACTATGCAAAGCGAAAGCCATTTATCAACAACATCCAGAAACGCCGCCGGCTTCTCTGGGCCCGAGATCATCTAAGATGGACTGATGCAAAGTGGAAAAGTGTTCTGTGGTCTGACGAGTCCACATTTCAAATTGTTTTTGGAAATATTCGACATCGTGTCATCTGGACCAAAGGGGAAGCGAACCATCCAGACTGTTATCCACGCAACGTTCAAAAGCCAGCATCTCTGATGGTATGGGGGTGCATTAGTGCCCAAAGCATGGGTAACTTACACATCTGTGAAGGCACCATTAATGCTGAAAGGTACATACAGGTTTAGGAACAACATATGCTGCCATCTAAGCGCCGTCTTTTTCATGGACGCCCCTGCTTATTTCAGCAAGAAAATGCCAAACCACATTCAGCACGTGTTACAACAGCGTGGCTTCGTAAAAAAGAGTGCGGGTACTTTCATGACCCGCCTGCATTCCATACTTGTCTCTCATCGAAAATGTGTGGCGCATTATGAAGCGTAAAATACTACAGCGGACACCCCGGACTCTTGAACGACTGACGCTCTACATAAAACAAGAATGGGAAAGAATTCCACTTTCAAAGCTTCAACAATTAGTTTCCTCAGTTCCCAAACTTTTATTGAGTGTTGTTAAAAGAAAAGGTGATGTAACACAGTGGTGAACATGCCCTTTCCAAACTACTTTGGCACGTGTTGAAGCCATGAAATTCTAAGTTAACTATTATTTGTTGTCTTTGTAGTGCATTCAATTGAATATGGGTTGAAAAGGATTTGAAAATCATTGCGACCCCGAAAGGGAATAAGCGGTAGAAAATGGATGGATGGATGGATGTATTCCGTTTATATTTACATCTAACACAATTTACCAACTCATATGGAAACGGGGTTTGTATATTTAAAAAAAAAAAGTTGTATATTTGAGAAAAAGATGCATATATTTTCTATAAAAAAATGTATTATGTGGGAAAAAGTTGTACATATTTTGAGAAAAAAAGTTTTATAATTTAAAAAATAATTGTATACTCAATTTGAAAAAGTTGTATATTTGAGAAAAAGATGTGTATATTTTCTATAAAATAAATAAATATATATATATATATATATATATATATATATATATATATATATATATATAATGGCGGTAAAAAGTTCTATATTTTTTAGAAAAATAGTTGTATAATTTAGAAATCAACTGTATATTTTTAAGAAAAAAAAGTTATATATTTTGGAAAAATATGTGCATTTTTTATTTTAAAAAATATATGTTTTTGTGGCAAAACGTTATATGTTTTTGAGAACTTAGTTGTAGAAATATAACATTTTTAAAATTATATTTAAAAAAAAATAATAATAGTTTTCAAGAAAAAAGTTGTACATTTAAGGAAACAAATTTTAATATTTGTGGCCCTGCGATAAGGAGGCGACTTGTCCAGGGTGTACCCCGCCCTCCGCCCGAATGCCGCTGAGATAGGCTCCAGCACCTCCCGCTACCCCAAAAAGGGACAAGCGGTAGAAAATGGATGGAATTTCCATATTTTCTCAAAAACAATTATATTGTAAAGCAGTGGTTTCCAAAGTTTTTTGTTGGCCCAAAGCAAATTGTAAAAATATTCATAATTCAATGTATTATTTAACATTACACTAAAGCTAAGAATTGAAAGTTTTAGATATTTTAGCATACATTGACCTACACTGGATTGGTTTTATTAGCGTCTTTAATGTTCAAATGAAAAAATAAAGGTGACGCCCGTATCCTCTGATTTTCCTGCATGAGACACTCCATGCAAAAACTTTGGACAACAATGTGGTAGAAGAAAAATGTAGTGTATATTTAAGAAAAAAGTTGTTTTTTTAAAATAAAAGATGTGTATATTTTGTATTTATCAGTAGTGGGAAAATGTGTTGTGTATGTGTTGTATAATTGAGAATGTTCTTAATAAAAAAAAAAGTGGTGTATTGAAGAAAAATATGTGTTTATTTTCTAAAAAATTTTTTTATAGTTGGGGAAAAGTTAAACATTTTTTAGAAAAATAACGGTACACATTTATGAAAATTAGTTGGGAATTTTTAAGAAAAAAGTTTTGTATTTGAGAAAGTAAATATATATTTCTTAGATTTCCTAGAAGTAATTTATAATGCAGAGTAAAAAAAAAAAGAAGTGTATTTTCAAAAAAAAAAGCTTTATATTTAAGGAAAAAGATGTTTATTAAAAAAAAATACAAATAAAAATGCATAGCAATAACATGTAATATTGTTCAAGATTTAATTTTTTATATACAATGAATCGTTTGAATCTGAATCTGTCTGCCTCCCGCAGATGCTCAATCAAGCTTTAATTTCTCTCCTCTTGAAAAAAGGCAAGGACCCCCATTACCATGAATTGATTTACGTGGACCCCAACTTCAACAAGTTGAAAAACTTATTCGGGTGTTACCATTTAGTGGTCAATTGTACGGAATATGTACTGAACTGTGCAATCTACTAGTACAAGTTTCAATCAATCAAACCCTTTGTCGTGCACTTTGTATCGCCCTGGCCTGGATACTATTTTCCTGTTACTTATTAATGCGTATTAATCCGGGTTCATTCGGAATAGGCCCTGCTTTCCTAATCTTCAATATATTTTCAACATATTGTATGATGTACCTGCTCTTAACACTTAAAGGCCTACTGAAACCCACTACTACCCACCACGCAGTCTGATAGTTTATATATCAATGATGAAATATTAACATTGCAACACATGCCAATACGGCCATTTTAGTTTACTAAATTGCAATTTTAAATTTCCTGGGAGTTTTTTCTTGAAAACGTTGCGTAATGATGACGTGTACGTGTGACGTCACAGGCTCTTAGGAATATGAGCGCTGCACACACACATAGCTAAAAGTCGTCTGCTTTAACCGCATAATTACACAGTATTTTGGAGATCTGTGTTGCTGAATCTTTTGCACTTTGTTCAATTAATATTGGAGAAGTCAAAGTAGAAAGACGGAGTTGGGAAGCTTTAGCCTTTAGCCACACAAACACACGGCGATTCCTTGTTTAAAATTCACGGAGGTGAAACTTTACTATGGATCAGAGCGGGCATGGATCCCAACCGAATGTCAACCAGCAGGTTTCGGTGAGAAAATTGTGATTAAAAAGTCGCTTCTTACCGGATATCAGCTGAGCTTGTGCCGCCCATACAGCTGCCGTCGACTTCCCTGAGACACTGCGTGTCAACCCCCGGCCGTGGACGTACACTTCCGACTATCAGGTACTGTTAAACTCACTAAAACACTAGCAACACAATCGAAAGATAAGGGATTTCCCAGAATTATCCTAGTAAATGTCTCTAATAACATATGAATCCGTCTCAATGCAATCAGGTTTTTTTTTGGGGGGACTTTTTTTTTTTTTTCTAGTCCGTCACTATAAATATCCTCAAACACAAATCTTTCATCCTCGCTCAAATTAATGGGGAAATTGTCGTTTTCTCGGTCCGAATAGCTCTTTTTGTTGGAAACTCCCATTAAAAACGAGGCAGAGCTTTTCTCCAGTTGCGAACTTTATCGTGGATTTTCTCTATTAAATCCTTTCAGCAAAAATATGGCAATATCGCAAAATGATCAAGTATGACACATAGAATGGACCGGCTATCCCCATTTAAATAAGAAAATCTCATTTCAGTAGGCGTTTAAGAGGCAGTAATACGCACTTATGTGTAGAATATATGTCGAATATATTTATATTATTCATATATTCTATATTATATATATAATATATTATATATATTATATATATAGTTATTAATATGTTATATATATTATATTATTTATTATTATCATTGTTTATTGTGAGCGAACTGTGGTGCTGAATTTCCCCCAGGGATCAATAAAGTACTTTCTATTCCACTCTCTCTATTGTATATCTATGCGTATGGATGCTGAAAAGGTGTTTGACAGAGTGGAGTGGAATTATCTATTTCATGTCCAGGAGATATTGGGCTTTGGTAACAGGTTTATTTCATGGATTAAACTCCTATATTCATCTCCTGAAGCCTTGGTCAGGACAAATAATATTCAATCCGAATATTTTTGTCTTTACCATTCAACATGGCAGGGATGCCCGTTGAGCCCATTACTTTTTGCTTCTGTCATTGAGCTTCTGTCAATAGCGCTTCGTACCAACCCACTTATTACATATGGAGACACAATGTGCTGGTGAAAGTCTCTCCCTATGCAGATGATATCTCGGACATCTCTGACTCAGTCCCAGCTGCCTTAAGTACTCTCCAAACTTTTGGACATGTGTCTGGCTACAAATTGAACCTGGTGAAATGTGAAATATGCCCTATAAATTCTGCTGCCAAGAAATATCGTCATCATAATTGTCCCTTTAAAATTGCCTGGGGAAGTTTCACATATTTGGGCATCCAGGTCACACATTCGCTTGCAGAGCAGTATAAAGCCAACTTTGTTCCACTGTTGTCTAGAATCTGGAAGGAATTCTGATTGCTTGCCCTTACTCAATATATCTACAGTGTCAACTCTGTTCAAATGAATGCATTTCTGTGATTTTCCTACTTGTTCCAGTGTATACCGCTCTTTCTCCCTACGTCCTACTTTTGTAAATTAGATATTTAGATCTTGATTTGGAATAAAACGACTCCCAGGTTATGTAAACAATATTTACTGAAATCCAAATGAGGTTTTACCACAGGGCCACCAACATTACAATTCTTTAATATTGGCTGCGATATGAAGCATTTAATCCTCCTCTGTTATGGAGGCTAATTCAACTAAACCAGTATCTTTTGGGGTTCGGGTTCACTCTTCCTTCCACTCTTCCACTTCCTTTTTTTACAAAAAATGTATCCGTTTTTTCAAGAAAATGTTGTATATTGGAGAAAAAGATGTTTATATTTTCAAGAAAAAAATACTACAAAAGGAAACAAACACAGACCCAATAATAAAACTTCAAAAAAGGGTCATTAGAATAATACACAAAGCCTGCTACTATGAACATACTAATCCATTATTTATGAGTTCAAATGTATTAACATTTTCAGACATTGTGTTTTTAAAAACAATGGAAATTATGTTTCGAGTAAAGAACAACAGCCTTCCAACTTGTATTCTCAGGCAGTTTCATTTAAGAGGAGAAAACTATAATTTACGGGGGATATCGATTTTTGAAATAAGTAAAGCAAGAACAAATATAAAATACAAATGTATTACAGTTTTAGGAAGTAAATGGTGGAACAAGCTCAGTGATGAGCTGGAGACATGCACTTCTTTGGTAAGGTTTAAGAAAACATTGAAAGGTGAAATAATTGAAAAGTATAAAATATAGTAAAAATTACTTTCATCCCATTGATTTTTGATTTTTGATTTTTTTTTAAAACGTTGATGTTTCAGGCAATCTAATCTTCAGTGAAGGTATAGGATAGGCAAATATAAGCTTTGGCTTCAGCCTATTCCTTTTTTGGTCATTGTTTTTCTTTTCTTTCGTGTGTAAATGTGCATTATTGTATACATATAACATGTACTGTAAAACTGATCACACAAAATGGTTGATTGATTTGATTGATTATATGACCGAAATAAACTTATTTCATTCAATTCATTCAAAACAGTTCTACATTTAAAGAATGGTGTATACATTCGAAAATAAGTACTTATTTTTGAGAAAAAAAAGTTGGATATTTCAGAAATATTTTTTTTTTTTTATAAGATGATAATGTTGTCTGTCTATCTGTGTTGGCCCTGCGATGAGGTGGCGACTTGTCTAGGGTGTACCATGCCTTCCGCCCGATTGTAGCTGAGATAGGCGCCAGCGCCCCCCGCGACCCCAAAAGGGAATAAGCGGTAGAAAATAGATGGATGGATGGATGGCAGCGGCGTGGCACGGTTGCTAGAGCGGCTGTGCCAGCAATATGGGGGTTCCAGGTTCGATCCCTGCTTCCACCATCATAATCAGTGCAGTTGTGTCCTTGGGCAAGACCCTTTACACACCTGCTCCCAGTGCCGCACACGCTGGTTTAAATGTTGGTTAAACATGTAGGTAATGGGTTTCACAATGTAAAGCACTTTGAGTCTCTAGTGAAAAGCGCTATATGAATATAATTCACTTCACTTCAAGGAAAAAAGTGTTTTTTTTCTAGAAATATATATATTTGAGATAAAATGATTGATTTTTCAATTTAAAAAAAAGTAAGTAGAATAAAAAACAGTATATTGTCAAGAATTCGCCATATTTTTGTCTGGAAAAATTGTCTTTGATATCACAAGAATAAAGGTGTATTTTCTTTTCCAAGACAGCAGAGGCAAGTCCAATTCTAACAAGGGAAATTGTGAGTTCCCACACATGCCTTTCACACAAATGTGTGAACGCTAGCTTCAGTGCCTGGCAAATATGTTTTACAAAATCTAATAAAGAAAACAGAAACATTCAGTCACCAAAAAGTCCTTTGTCAATCAATGACTCCATGAAATCAACCCACAGGACAACTGGTTGCCATTGAAGTAGCTGATGTAATCATTGTATTCGATCAGGAATACAGATCCATATCTAGGATAGGCAGTAGGCTAATGTTAAGCAAGTAGCTTGTCTTACGAGAGAAATAATCTCTTTCAATTGAACAATCCAGCCTGAAAGCCTGTTTTGGTTTCACTTAAGTCCATCGACTGC
Source organism: Nerophis ophidion (assembly GCF_033978795.1). NCBI lineage: Eukaryota > Metazoa > Chordata > Actinopteri > Syngnathiformes > Syngnathidae > Nerophis > Nerophis ophidion. Next base: position 31,394,513 of record NC_084629.1, on the reverse strand, counting down.
CTGATCTATGATCTTTACCGAAACCCAAGGAAGGCTTGGCCATTCAAGGCTATTCAAAATAGTTTAGCACAGACTCACTTCAATGGTTAACGTTACTTTTTGATACTTATTGGCAAAGGTTAACATTTGCCAACATCTGATGAGTAAAAATTAGCATACACAACACAATTGGAATGTCGTGTTCTATGCGTACATAACAAGGTCGCTAAGCTCTGTACACGAGCCTGAAAAACATGATTGAAAAAGCTGTAACATGCATGCCAGGCCACTAGTAGGCGATGTAGTTTTTAATGTTTAGGCAAAAATGCAGTTGTCTTATAACAAATTACACCATCTTTTGGGGCTTGGGTTCACTCTTCCATCCACTCTTCTACTTCCTTTTTACACAAAATGTATGTTCAGTTTATTTGTATATTTTGTAGGGGGGGAAAGTATTGTAGAGAGAAAAATGCAGTGTTTTTTCAAGAAAAAGGAGAAAAATATGTTTATATTTTCGAGAAAAAAAATACTATAAAAGGAAAACAGTTCTACATTTTAAAGATTGGTTTATACATTCAAAATAGCCACCAGCTGCCACCTACATATATGGAAGAGTATTACACGGTTACTCTGCCGAGCTGTAGCCAGCACAGACACTCAACGACAACACATACTTTGCAGACTATAATTACTGGTTTGCAAGAAACATTTTCAACCCAAATAGGTGAAATTACATAACCTACCACGGCACACCAGACTGTATCTGACGGCGCGGCACAGTGGTTGAAAAACACTGGTTTAATGGACACAATGAAACACAAATAGGCTCATAGAGTCAACTTGTAATGTACAAACCCTGTTTCCATATGAGTTGGGAAAGTGTGTTAGATGGAAATATAAACGAAATATAATGATTTGCAAATCATTTTCAACCCATATTCAGTTGAATATGCCCCAAAGACAACATATTTGATGTTCAAACTGATAAACATTTTTTTTTTTTTTTTTTTGCTAATAATCATTAACTTTAGAATTTGATGCCAGCAACAAGTGACAAAGAAGTTGGAAAAGGTGGCAATAAATACTGATAATGTTGAGGAATGCTCATCAAACACTTATTTGGAACATCCCACAGGTGTCCAGGCTTATTGGGAACAGGTGGGTGCCATGATTGGGTATAAAAGCAGCTTCCATGAAATGCTAAGTAATTCACAAGAAAGGATGGGGCGAGGTACACCCCTTTGTCCACAACTGCGTGAGCAAATAGTCAAACAGTTTAAGAACAACGTTTCTCAAAGTGCAATTGCAAGAAATTTAGGGATTTCAACATCTACGGTCCATAATATTATCAAAAGGTTCAGAGAATCTGGAAAAAAAGAGTGCGGGTACTTGCCTGGCCCACCTGCAGTCCAGACCTGTCTCCCATCGAAAATGTGTGGCGCATCATGAAGCGTAAAATACGACGACTGAAGCTCTACATAAAACAAGAATGGGAAAGAATTCCACTTTCAAAGCTTCAACAATTAGTTTCCTCGGTTCCCAAACATGGGCTTCACGGTGGCAGAGGGGTTAGTGCGTCTGCCTCACAATACGAAGGTCCTGCAGCCCTTGGTTCAATCCCAGGCTCGGTATCTTCCTGTGTGGAGTTTGCATGTTCTCCCCGCGAATGCGTGGGTTCCCTCCGGGTACTCCGGCTTCCTCCCACTTCCAAAGACATGCACCTGGAGATAGTTTTATTGGCAACACTAAAATTGGCCCTTGTGTGTGAATGTGAGTGTGAATGTTGTCTGTCTATCTGTGTTGGCCCTGCGATGAGGTGGTGACTTGTCCAGGGTGTACGCCACCTTCCGCCCAATTGTAGCTGAGATAGTCGCCAGTGCCCCCCGCGACCCCAAAAGGGAATAAGCGGTAGAAAATGGATGGATGGATGGATGGAGTTCCCAAACATTTATTGAGTGTTGTTAAAAGAAAAGGTGATGTAACACAGTGGTGAACATGCCCTTTCCCAACTACTTTGGCACGTGTTGCAGCCATAAAATTCTAAGTTAATCATTATTTGCAAAAAAAAAAATAAAGTTTATGAGTTTGAACATCAAATATCTTGTCTTTGTAGTGCATTCAATTGAATATGGGTTGAAAATGATTTGCAAATCATTGTATTCTGTTCATATTTACATCTAACACAATTTCCCAACTCATATGGAAACGGGGGTTGTGCAACATGTGCCAGCTAAAGTTCATTTAGTTTCCCATAAAAAGTTGCATGAGAAATAGGCCACCAATAGATTGATACAGGATGTACGTAGAACATGCAGTGTCAGCGTGTAATCTACACCGTTGTCCTTACAGCAAACAAAAACATGTTTTCATGCACACCTTCTGCTTGTAAATGAAGATTAAAATAGCGCATGTATGTTACATAAACGCAGCGAGGGGAGGAGGTAGGGACGGACATGACTGGCATAGCTCAACAGAGCAGTCGATACGACCATCCCTGGGACCAAAGCGGCACAGTATGTACTTGATACCTTTCCAGTGAATCAGCCCAGCAAAATTGTTGCTGAGCAAGAAAAGGGAGAATGTGAAAGAACAGAAAACCCGCCGGGTGAGTTTTGTCCTACTGGTAGCGTTTCTCCTCTTGGCATTCTCACTTATCTCAAGTGCACACGATCAGATTACCCGTTTGGTGCGACCAGAGATGACCAACTCTGGGCAGCTAGCAACCATTTTTCTTTTGCATTTTTTTTACCCCAACAACAAGAAACAACAAATAACTACCCGCACTCCCCACAATCCATTTGATTCATATTTATCTTATTGTTATTTGTTGGGTTGTTAACATTTGATTAAAGCACTTGAAAAATTGCTCCCGTCCAAAAATAGTCACAACAATTTACAGCTGATGGAAAAATACCCATAAAATGTTTGGTGAGTTTCCCTTTTGAAAGCAAGCTCATCTTCTCAAAGTTCACCGTGGTGCTGTTTATATCTGAGAGACTTAGACTTAGACAAACTTTATTGATCCACAAGGGACATTTTTCAACACAGTAGCGCAGTTACAAAGGATGGAAAGGGTAATGCAGGTATTAAGTACATTAAAAATTTACCATGGAAGCAATATAAAATGTAACATATATGTAATATTTACGTACTATATATACAGTATATAATATATACAGGTATATTATATTATTATATTACATTTTTATATAATATATACAATATATAACAAATCCCAATTACCATGTACAATATTACAGTCTTTGTAACAGCTGCAGCAAAAAAAAGAGTAGCATAAAAAAAATATACATTATAAACAAGGAAAGGTAGCTAACATGGTAATAGACACATATTATACGTGATCATTAAAAACAAAACAAAAATAACTATTTTACTATAAAAATTTTTTTTTAAAAGACAGAGAGATATCCTTCTGAGAACCAGCGTCCTCTGCAGTGGACATTTGGCTATTTCAAAAAATAAAAAATCCGACAGAAATAGTGAAATGAACCAAAAACAAACAGTGCGCTACTCGGCTCCGACCAGAAGAGGCGCTGTTCATTCAGTCTAGACTCGTTTGCCGTCTGAAGAAGACCAACGAAACGCCAAAGATTGAGCTACAGCCCCACTTGAGTGTACATCCATCCATCCATTTTCTACCGCTTGTCCCTTTTGGAGTGGCGGGGGGTCGCTGGAGCCTATTTCAGCTGCATTCGGGCGGAAGGCGGCGTACACCCTGGACAAGTCGCAACCTCATCACAGGGCCAACACAGATAGACTGACTACCGCTTGTCCCTTTTGGAGTGGCGGGGGGTCGCTGGAGCCTATCTCAGCTGCATCCGGGCGGAAGGCGGTGTACACCCTGGACAAGTCGCCACCTCATCACAGGGCCAACACAGATAGACAGACAACATTCACACTAACATTATTTAATTTTATTTAATTACTATTGTTGTTTTGATGATGGTATTTTTGGATTTTAATTTTGAATAATTTTTCCTTCTTTTCATTTTCTCTAAAGCACTTTAAATTGCCTTGTGTACAAATTGCGCTGTATAAATAAAATTGCCTTGCCTGGAATTCCTATTAATAAGGCATAAAAGAGGAGTTCAGAACATTTAGAGCACAAGTTTGCTGTCCCAAATAAGAAAGTCAGTGGTACTTAATTTTACTTCGTTCAATGAAAACCAAATTGTAGGAAAAAAAATTTCAAAAAATTAAAACTCTGATTTGTCCATTCTTTGTAGGCCACATTCTTAAAATTTAATATATTTTCTAATTTTTTTTTTTATCATAGTGCTGGCACTTGCAACTTCTGGTGGCTTATTTTACAATTAAACTTAATAGGAGGTATTCAACCCTAAACACGCTAATTTGTTATATTTGTCTCAACGATAATCAACACGGTGAACAAAAACCGAGACAAAATTTTGGCAAAAACTTTCCTTGAAAAACAATTGTGAAAACCAATGTTTTCAATGCCTGATAAGCTCTCCAGCATATCAATAAACGTCAACAAAGCTCACTTGTGTGCATTCACGCATAGCATAAAAGGTTTGGTGAACAAAATGAGACGAAGAATGAGTGGTATAAAACACGTCTTTCTGTGGCAGCGTCGGAGAAAGTCGTACATGTAGACAAACTACGAGGAATTCAAGGACCGCCAGAATTAGTAGGACTAAACAGCGCTCATCAGAAAATCATGTTCAATATAAACAGTTGGATTTCCAACATCTATGGAGGTTTATGTCAAGTTGTCCTCCTAAAGAAACAATATTAAAACAAAAATATATTTTTCCCCCATTGTTTTCTATTTTCATACATTTTTGAAAAAGCTCCAGGGAGCCACTAGGGCGCCGCTAAAGAGCCACAGGTGGCCTACCCCCTGGTGTAGATCCACCCATGGCATTTGCTGTTAGCGGTTAGCTATTGTATCCTCCTACGGTGTTTAGTGAAGCATGTTTAGCTATTCCTCGTCCTGCAGTGATAATGGTACTTGAAAGAAACTTACTTGGTTTGTCACCGTGGAGGTGAGCATTGGTGATTTAGAAGTAGCTGAAACTCTTAAGACTGCAGATGGACGTTGAATTGATTAACGTGGACCCCGACTTAAACAAGCTGAACAACTTATTCGGGTATTACTGGGACGATCTCTTCCCGTCGTCGTGCGGGTTCCACTGACCACCAAGAAAGGACATTTCTTTTGCAGGTTTGACTCTGGTTTATTTTTCAATAAAGCTGTCTCCTGTCGGGTTGCTTTTCAGCTCCTCCTCTGCTGCTCGCTCTTTGGTCGCTTTCGTTGTTGCCGTCTTGGTCTCTCTCGCTACTCTCCTACTCCCTCTGCCTCGTTCTCCCCTCCTTCTCCCTTTTTATACATAGTTAGGAGATGTATTAATTGTGTCCCGGTGTGCGATCCACGCACCTGAACTTGATTGTGATGTCGCTCCCGGCACGCCCCGCCTCGCCTCTCGCTCGCATCCTCCGCCTCCTTGCCGCTCCGCCTCTCCACAGTTACCATTTATTGGTCAATTTTACGTCATATGTACTGTACTGGGCAATCTACTAATAAAAGTCACAATCAATCAATCAATCAAAGCCGCTAGCTAGCTCACGACTAACAAGAGCAAGATCCAAGCACATCTTGCCGAGCGGCACATTCGTGTTTATTGCTTCAACTATATCGTAGTTTTTCAGCCAAAAAAGTTATTAGTACTCGCTAGGGTTGTATAATATTCGGTACTATACTGCCTCTGAAAAGTACCGATCCACCTGGAGCGGTATAGCTCGGTTGGTAGAGCGGCCGTGCCAGCAACTTGAGGGTTGCAGGTTCGATACCCGCTTCAGCCATCCTAATCACTGCCGTTGTGTCCTTGGGCAAGACACTTTACCCACCTGCTCCCAGTGCCACCCACACTGGTTTAAATGTAAACATTAGATGATGGGTTTCACTATGTAAAGCGCTATGAGTCACTAGGGAAAAAGCGCTATATAAATATAATTCACACACCTATCCCCTGCGCCTCCGTCTGCATCACGTTGTGTCATTGCTGGTTTACGAGCAATGTTCAGCAGCGCACACACACAGAGTACTTACAAGCAGACGATAAAGGTGAAGTTATAACACTGAAACGCTCTTTGGAAGAGGTGCTTTAAGACATGGCTAGCGAGCTTAAAACTTCCCTCTGCCCAGCCACTTCGTCCAGCTCCTCCCGGGGGATCCCGAGTAACCTAAGATATTTTGTAAAAATAAAGCCAATAATGAAAAATTTTGTGGTCCCCTTTGTTTAGAAAAGACCGAAAAGTATCGAAATAATTTTGGTACCGGTACCAAAATATTGGTATCGGGACAGCACTAGTACTCGCAAATCTTTAGTAAATCAGGTCTATAGTAAGTAAAATGAAATTGCCTCCAGTCTTCTGTAGGTGACATCAGCCATTCTAGTAAAAGCATTCTAGATTTAGTGTTGCCAATCAACCTATCCCCAGGTGCATGTCTTTGGAGGTGGGAGGAAGACGGAGAACATGCAAACTCCACACAGAAAGATCCCGAGCCTGGGATTGAACCCAGGACTGCAGGACCTTTGTATTGTGAGGCAGACGCACTAACCCCTCTACCACAGTGAAGCCCTATATATATATATATATATATATATATATATATATATATATATATATATATATATATATATATATATATATATATATATATATATATATATATATATATATATATATATATATATATATATATAAAATCCGTTCATGAATGAGTATATCCATTGGGCCACCGTGTTCAATGGAGAAGTCTGATCTACAAAATTTGCAGGCAGCATTCCCCTTCCCCTTCGAGCTGTCCTGGATGAACTGAAATAATTTTTTCCAATCATTTTGGAACTTGCAAGTGTACATCTTCTTTCTCGTCATCGCCATGTCTCTTCCCCGTTTTTCTGCTTTGTCTCTGTTAGGTTTTTGAGGCAATGCATGATGGGAATCCGGATGTTGCGTGTCAGTGTAGGTGAGAGAGGACGATAAAGACACGCCCCCAATATTGTTGGCCGGGTGAAAATTGGGAGAAATTTGGGAAAATGGTTGGCCCGTGAAAATCGGGAGGGTTGGCAAGTATGAGTAAAAGTGGTTCCAAAATGTGCTGAAAGTCGTTAGAAAACACGTCTAAACTCACTACTGGGTCTATTTTGTGGGGAATTGTACTTGCAGACATCTTTTTAGTCAAGCGGCATTAAAGGAAGCTCGTTACTGTTTCTAACAAAGTGACACTGCCAACTAGTGGTGCAGTATGCGAACTACAACATTTCCGGTGATTCCCGCAGGGATTGTACGGTTCCGAAATGTCGGAATTTATGTTCAAAAGCAGCAAAACGTGAAACTTTCCGTCTTTTTTACCCTCCAAAAATCTTTTTGAGCCGAGCTCCAGTCAGAAAAAGCCGGCGCTCGTCATGACGACGTGAGGCCGCACTGCTGTCAGTCACACACACACACGCACACACACACACACACACACACACACACACCAGGTTGTGGGACGACCCCTCGCACTTGTCAGAAGAGATGCACGCTCGCGTGAAGCCCGGGAAGAACGCCTTCCTCCAGCCTTTCTCAATCGCGTGTCATGTCAAGGGAGCTGGGCGATTACAGCGGGTGTCATCATCGTCCTCCCGCAGGCTTCAAAGAGGCGGGAGGAAGCGGCGGAGGAAGAGTGTGGCGAGATAGCTTTAGTAAGGGACTCTGGCTCGTGTCATCAGCAGCGAACGTTTACGCAAAATGCAAGGGAGACTGCGAGCGGCAATTAGGACGCGGGCAGGCGTGCGACACACACACAGATCTAATGGTGGTGGGAAAGTATAGAGAGAAAAACTCAATTTCTTTATTGTGTTGAATATCGATTTTTATCTTGCATTTGGGGCAAGTGGAGCGCTGCCCCACCAGCACTGTGGTACTAAAAAAAAAAGATTGCAATCATGCATATACACATACTGTACATATACATTCACTGTTCAAACATACATCTACACATATTGTACACATACATTCACTGTTCAAACATACATATAAACATACATACACATATACATTCACTGTACAAACATACATATACAATGTGGAGACGCGGAGCCGACAGCATGGTAGCGGTCCTACTCAAGATGGCGGCCAGGAGGCAGAGTGTGCGGCGGAGCTTGGAATGACGCTGCAGCAATCCGAGCCAGGTGCGTAAATCACACACCCACTCTCAATCCGTGCATCTACTCCTGCAGTATAAAAGGGGAGAAGGAGGTGCGATCGGGGCAGAAGACGGAGAAGAAACAACAGCGAAAGACGACGAGAGCGACCAGAAGAAATATGAACTTTATTTTTTTTTTGCAAATAATAATTAACTTAGAATTTCATGGCTGCAACACGTGCCAAAGTAGTTGGGAAAGTGAATTTAATGCATACTTGGTAAACAGCCATACAAGTCACACTGAACTTTAACACTGTTACAAATATGCGCCACACTGTGAACCCACACCAAACAAGAAGGACAAACACCTTTGGGGAGAACATCTGCACCGCAACACAACATAAACACAATGAAACAAATACCCAGAACCCCTTGCAGCACTAACTCTTCCGGGACACTACAATATACACCCCCGCTTCCACCAAACCCCGCCCACCTCAACCTCCGCATGCTCTCTCAGGGAGAGCATGTCCCAAATTCCAAGCTGTTGTTTTGAGGCATATTAAAAAAAAAAAAAGCACTTTGTGACTTCAATAATAAATATGGCAGTGCCATGTTGGCAATCTTTTTTCCATAACTTGAGTTGATTTATTTTGGAAAACATTGTTACATTGTTTGATGAATCACAACAAAATTAGGCATAATAATGTGTTAATTCCACCACTGTATATATCGGTATCGGTCGATATCGGAATCAGTAATTAAGAGTTGGACAATATCGGAATATCAGATATCGGCCAAAAAAAGCCATTATCGGACATCTCTAGTTAATATAGCTGGCTTCTCTTTCTTCCCCTCCATTTTTATGCTTTCTTTTGTATCTCTAGTTATGATTACATTCATGTATATGTATTGTTGCATTTGAACAATTGTATTATTGATGATAGAGGTAAATTATTGGTGTTGTTCATTATCAATAGTGCTATTTCTATTGGTATTTGTATTGCTCCATTTGTAGTGTAATAATGTTCATTGTCATTTCTGTATTATTATTTATTTCGCTAACTGCTTCTTCGCTATCACTTTTACTATCATATTTGAACATATTATATTTGCTGATGTTGCTCTATTGTTGTTATTGTTATTGTTGTTTTTGTCTCTCTGTCTTATCCTCCTCTTGTCCCCACAATTTCCCCCTCTGTCTCCCTTTTCTTCTCTTTCTATCCCCTCCTGCTCCGGCCCGGCTGCACCAAATGATAATATAAGTACATTGAATAAAGTCAAATACAAATAAGGCAACAAGAGAAGTATCCCACACGTCTCTTTTGTAAAGTAAATCTGAACAGCCGATATGGGCATCTACATCAAATATATGATTTGCCTGAGAAGCTGGACAGGACAAAAAAAAAGAAGCTTACTTTAAATAAACATTCAAGTGCGGCTTGCACTGCAATTCTCTCATTGTGTCTGCCAGCTCTTCCTGTCCTTTCTCTGATGTTTGTGGCGGCCCGAGCACTTTCCCTTTTTCTGTTTTTCTGGAGCTTGCCATTCAAAAGGGAAACAAACACCCTCCCCCTGGCAACGAGACGTGGCGCTAGCTTCTGCATTGTGAGCTGGACAAAACAAACGGAGCAATATGGCTGCTTGCCAGAAACATAATAATGCATACATGAAAATGATTGCAAAACAGCATGAAGCTAAAAAAAACCCCGCAGATGCTGATTGTGTAGATTTTGTTAGCTCAAGTTTTGATACTTACTCTTCATTGGACAGCGAAGATATGTATTATTTATACTGTATATGTTTATATATGCAGAAGTTTATTTGGAGTCTCCAAATTGAAACATTTTTTTTACACCTATATATATATGTCTATATATACAGTACAGACCAGAAGTTTGTACACACCTTCTCATTCAATGCATTTTTTTAATTTTCATGACTATTTACATTGTAGATTGTCACATCAAAACTATGAATGAACACATGTGCAGTTATGTACTTAACAAAAAAAGGTATAATTTACTGAAAACATGTTTTATATTCTAGTTACTTTAAAATAGCACATGTATATATATATATAAATATATATTTATGTGTGTGTGTGTGTGTGTGTGTGTATGTATGTATGTATGTATGTATGTATGTATGTATGTATAAATATATATATATTTATCTATATATATATATATATATATATATGTATATATATATATATATGTATATGTGTGTGTATATATATATATATGTATATATATATATATATATATATATATATATATATATATATATTTATATATATATATAGGTGTGGGAAAAATCACAAGACTACTTCATCTCTACAGAACTGTTTCATGAGGGGTCATCGCCATGTCTCTTCCCCGTTTTTCTGCTTTGTCTCTGTTAGGTTTTTGGACATTACTACTTGCCGTAGTCTTGAGGCAATGCATGATGGGAATCCGGATGTTGCGTGTCAGTGTAGGTGAGAGAGGACGATAAAGACACGCCCCCAATATTGTTGGCCGGGTGAAAATTGGGAGAAATTTGGGAAAATGGTTGCCCCGTGAAAATCGGGAGGGTTGGCAAGTATGAGTAAAAGTGGTTCCAAAATGTGCTGAAAGTCGTTAGATGTTAAATGTGTTTGCTGAGTTCTGTAGAATTCCGCAAGGTCTGGTTTCTAAAGGAGGCGTTGTGATTATTCCATCTTGTTTTGAACGCTCCTTCGGTTAATCCTATGTACGTGTCGGATGTGTTAATGTCCTTGCGTCTTACCTTTGCTTGGTAAACGACTGATGTCTGTAAGCACCCTCAGTTGAGAGGGCAATCAGGTTTCTTGCGACAGTTACATTCCTTATTGGTTTCCGAGTCGTTTAGTCTGGGGGTGGGCAGTCCTTTTGCAATTGCTTTGTTGTGGTTTGAAATGATTTGTTGTATGTTATTCATACAGCTGTAGCTCAATTTAATGTTGTTCCTGTTGAATATTTTTCTTAGGGTGTTGCCTTTGGGGAAGTGTTTGTCGATCAGAGTGAGGAACTTGTGGCCGATATTAGTTGAGACGTTTTTGCTGAATGGCGGATTGTACCAGATGATGTTGTTTCGTCTTCTGCTCTTTTTTGGTTGGTTTCCTGGAGTGGGTTCATAGGTGAGGGTGAAGTTGTATCCGCTTTCATCAAGTGCTTTCCGGTACGGGGGGGTTGCTTGGTCGAATTCAGCTTTGCTAGATGACAGCATCAATAGCCTTTTATTAATTCCGGTAGGTATTCTTTTCGTGGTGGTGGGTGGGTGGTTGCTGTCATGGTGCATGTATTGGAGTGTTGTGTTGGGTTTCGTGAATGGTCGGTAGCTGTTATTTCTCAGGTTGAAAGTGACGTCAAGGAAGTTGACGGTTTGCTTGTTGGCTTCAATCGTGATCCGTAGGCATCCAAGACAAACAACAACACAACTTTATCTCCTTCGACATCGAAAAATTTTACCCTTCCATCACGCAAGACCTACTGACCCAAGCACTAAACTTCGCCTCGGACTACGACTCAATCACAGGCAACGAAAGAAACATCATCATCCACGCAAAGAACTCCATACTCATCCGTAACAGTACACCATGGCAAAAAAAGAACAATTCAACATTTGACGGTACTATGGGGAGTTTTGACGGAGCAGAAACATGTGAACTCGTTGGGAGTTTCCTCCTCTCCCAGCTTGCTAGCCTCAACCTGAACCTTGGTATTTACCGTGATGACGGACTGGCAGTGTGCCGCGCCTCGCCAAGGAGCAGCAAGAACACCAAAAAGCACATATGCCAAATCTTCAAAGAAAACGGCCTACGGATCACGATTGAAGCCAACCGTCAACTTCCTTGACGTCACTTTCACTTCCACACCTACATATTGCGCTCTACCACGGTATCGAGCACTATTCTCTGGATAATCCAATCAAGATATATATATATATATATATATATATATATATATATATATATATATATATTACGGGTGTAACGGTACGTGTTTTTGTATCGAACCGTTTCGGTACGGGGATTTCGGTTCGGCACACGGGCGTACCGAACAAGTTCGGAAGCAGAAGTCTTCACAAGCTGCTCTGCTTTCTGCCTCTGTCTCTGCCTCGTTGTCCCGCCCACACAACCATCTGATTGGTTTTTGGTTTTGCTCTAAACACTATATTTGCACACTCTTGCATTCTCTCGATGAACTTCAAGAGGTTGTCACGTGAAACATAAATATATATATATATATATATACGTATCTATATATGTATATATATATATGTATATATAATATATGTGTATATATATATATACAGGTATATATATTATATATATATATATATATATATATATATATATATATATATAATATATATATACACACACATCGTCGGCTGCAGCCTTCTACCGCCGTTGAAGTCTTTTTCGACGAAGGAGACGCGCGGACTCCAACGTCACTTCTTCACTGTGGGGAGCTGTATTTAGAAACCCAGGACGACCGGCATCTCCTCACAGCTGCAGGAGGCTGCCGGAGCTCTTGTCTGTCGGAGGACTGCCTATGGTGCGCCTACCAGCACTTGCTTTTCTCTCAGGGTGTTTTCCCCTAGACTTTTGTCTTCTCAGACTAACCCACAAGGCAGCGGGGCAGTGGTTGGGTGATGCCAGGGCGTCTCCACAAAGAGGGCCTGCGCATCACGCCTATGGGGACTACTGCAGCTCCGAGATCCCTTGCCTCGTTTTCCTTGGGCCATGTGGATGCCTGACAGGAGTCTTGGTGACGGAGAGGCTGTGTACTGGCAGGAGAAGACTGACGAACAAGGCTGCTTCTCCGTTCACCACAAGGGCTAGTACCCAGTGGCAGTGTCTGTAAGCGAAAGGTTAGCTAGCAGGTGGGAAGTAGACATGCAACCTTCCCTCTAACTACTGCACTAGATGCATCACAACACCCTGTAGGCTGGCCATATACACACACATATGTATGTGTATATGTAGGTGTGGGAAAAATCACAAGACTACTTCATCTCTACAGAACTGTTTCATGAGGGGTTTCCTCAATCCTCAGGAGATTTTAATGGAAGTATTCACATACAATGGTTTATATAGGGCACAGAGTGGGTGGGTACAGGCAGGCATAGGGTGTGGTGATTGGCTCATGTGTTACCTAGGAGGTGTTTCCATCTGTGGCAGCATGTAGAAATGATTTCACTGCGCTTGTTGAGAGATGACAGGTCTGGATGATATATAACAGGGGTGCCCATTACGTCGATCGCGATCGACTGGTCGATCTCGGAGGGTGTGTCAGTCGATCTCAAGCTAGGCATTAAAAAATATACATAAAAAATAGCAATCATCAATCATACCAAGACTTCACTTTCGTCAGTTGTTTGACGTTCTCGGCACCCGAGGATCTTGTGAGATGACGCTGGCTGCTGCAAGCTCACATTTAAGAAAAAAATCACTAACAGGGTGGACGCAGAGAAACACATTTTATTTCTAGAGACTCCGTACCTACTGTCAAAACTCTAAAGACCGACTGCACAGTTCCTGTCTTCACCATAAAAGACCTGTTTCATCCTGCCTGTGCTAACAAAATAAGTGTCTCAGAAAGCTAGCGTGCACAAGCTAGCAAGCTACGGAGTTTGATGTCAATGTATTTCTCCCCCGCCCTCAGCGACCGCTTTCTCACTTGCTTGCCCACCCGCACTCTCACTGACGTCACTCACCTGCTGCCAGACATTAAAGGGCCACACACATATGCTACTCTCATAACAAAGTGTTTAAAAACGAGTATGCAAGTTGTACAAATGAGATGCCAAATCCAACCACTTTCATGTGGTATTGGACAGAAAGGAGGACTTTTTTTTCTCCTCCATTTGAAAATGCGGACGTTATCAGCACCACTGTCTAATTCCAATCAATGCAAGTCATCAGAATCAAATACACCAACTTATATTCTTGTCTTCATGAAAGAAAGGAATTTATGTGTGTTAAACATGCTTGTATTATCATTAAACACCATTAACTTGTTAACAAAAATGTCTCTTTCATAAATAAATAAATATAAATTATAAATAGGAATGAGGTAGATCTCCTCGACTTGGTCAATTGAAAAGTAGCTCGCCTGCAGAAAAAGTGTGAGCGCCCCTGATATATAATAAACAGTTTCTCTTTTAAGCATAGATTGCATCTTTTATTACCACTGTTGTATATATACACATATATACAGTATATATATATATATATATATATATATATAAATGTATGTATATATATATATATATATATATAAACACATACATATAAATACATACATATATACACATATATACATAAATATACACACATACATATCTTTATACACACATATATATATATATATATATATATATATATATATATATATATATATACATAGATAAATAGTGAAGTGAGTTATATTTATATAGCGGTTTTCCTCTAGTGACTCAAAGCGCTTTAGTGAAACCCAATATCTAAGTTACATTTAAACCAGTGTGGGTGGCACTGGGAGCAGGTGGGTAAAGTGTCTTGCCAAAGGACACAACGGCAGTGACTAGGATGGCGGAGGCGGGGATCGAACCTGGAACCCTCAAGTTGCTGGCACGGCCACTCTACCAACCGAGCTATACCGCCCCAAATATTTACACATATATACATACATATATACACATATATAAATAATATACAAACATATATATACATACATATATACACACATATACTTAAAAAATATATACATACATATAGACACACATGTATACATACATTATATATGTATGTATATATACACACGCATGTATATATATATATATATTATGCATATATGCATACATTATATATATATATTATGTATGTATATATACATGTATATTATATACATATATATTATGTGTATATACATTATATATAGGGATAGGTTGATTGGCAACACTAAATTGGCCCTAGTGTGTGAATGTGAGTGTGAATGTTGTCTGTCTGTGTTGGCTCTGTGATGAGGTGGCGACTTGTACAGGGTGTATACCGCCTTCCGCTCGATTGTAGCTGAGATAGGCGCCAGCGCCCTCCGCGACCCCAAAAAGGCAATAAGCGGTAGGAAATGGATGGATGGATGGATGGACATTATATATATACGATATATATATATATATATATATATATGTATATATGTATATATATATATATATATATTAGGGCTGGGCAACGATTAAAAATGTTAATCAAAGTTAATCGCACTATTTGTCCGATTAATCGCGATTAACTGCATTTTATACGCAAAGCCCAATAATGAATTCAAAAGTAGTGTGTAGTGCACCTTTTTTGGAATATTCTCCCACATGAACAAAAGCGCCAAAACATTTGTTGTGCAAACACAATTTAAATCAGTCCTTGTTAAACAGTAGCAGTTAAATAGCATATTTTATGAAAATCAACTCAAAAAATGTAAATACAAACATTTAAGCTTATTGCGACTGCCATGGTATTTAAGTTATCCTGTTTGTTATGGAAAATAAATATAATCTACATACAAATCTCTGAGCCACAATCATAACATCTGAACAGGCAATTTCTGAGGTAACAGCAGAAACATTTTTTTTTATCAGTGATCTTATGTTTAAAAAACCTATATTATAGGTAGTGGGCTGTTTTAGGGAATTTTTGATCAAATTATCCGTAGTAGCAATATTAATAATGTTGTGTTTATTCTGCGTAGTGCACTTAGAATAATTATGACCATATCTAGGAATTGATATGATGGGAATTTTCCGATTGTTTGCTTGGTGCTTTGATAAACTGAACGCATCATATACATGGTACTATATTGTGATGTTATGAGCCAGAGGAAAAAATAACTACCCTACCCAGCATGCAGCAGGAGTGACGAGCATGCGCGGTAGCCCGGTATAGGTTGTGTCGCCATGACGGCATCTTGTATGTTGTGATATGCACGCTCTGAAAGCAAACGTTAAGAACTCAGCCAACACGCCTCGTCTGCATGATTCATAAATAGACAGACAACACATATACTCCGCTGCTTCACAGGCCGCTGGATGTAGCCGGCAAAGTATTCCCATGCTAGCTAGCCGGTCTGGCAAGCACGCGTCATTCAGTCCAAAACGGCCCGATCTATCCACATCCAGAATTGTCTGGCGGTTGTAAGTGATCCCAGAGTGACATGAAATTTGCAGAATTGTCCGGTATTTTTGCCAAATGTTCCATCTTTACCAAGAGCCCCTCGAAGCCGAAGCTTATCCGCCATCTTGTTAAGAAAAGGCGTTAACAAAATAAAAGCATGTAAACAACATACGCAAATGTGCGATAAAATAATTGTCGGCATTAATAGATTGATTAATTAACTCGTAATTAACGCATTAATTTGCCCACCCCTAATATATATATATATATATATATATATATATACATATATATATGAATACATATATATATGTTTATGTATATGAATATATATATATATATATATATATATATATACATATATATACATATATATATACATACACATACATACATTTTCTACCGGTCGCTGGGGTGCTGGGGCCTATCTCAGCTGCACTCGGGCTGTGTATATATATATATATATATATATATATATATATATATATATATATATATATATATATATATATATATATATATATATATATATATATAATTAGTTATGAGTGTGCACTATATGAACTCTGCCCAACAACAGTGGTGACCAGCAACAAATGGTAAAGGGTTATACCTGTATAGCGCTTTTCTACCTTCGAGGCTCTCAAAGCGCTTTGACACTATTTCCACATTCACCCATTTCACGCACACACTGACCCATCAGGAGCAAGGGTGATGTGTCTTGCTCAAGGACACAACAGACGTGACGAGGGTGGTAGAAGCCGGGGATCGAACCAGGAACCCTCAGGATGCTAACACGGCCGTCCTCCCAAACAAGCCACGCCGTCATTATATAATAATATCAGAATCAGACTCAGAAATACTTTTACCCAAAACGACAAATGTCCCCTAAAATAATTGATAATGCTGTGAGTGGGATTAATTTATTATATAAATATTTATATATACAGTATGTTTTAAAGGTATTGAAATAAATACATATATGTCGTCATTGAAGTCCTGATGACGACCAGGATTGTGCGTGTGCGTGTGTGTTTGTGTGTGCGGGTGTGCGTGTGTGTGTGTTTGTGTGTTGGACATTAAAAGACAGACTAATAGCGCTTCCCCGGTGGATGTCTCCCTCTGGCCTCCATCAGGAAGGGAGGGGGGGACACACGGAGGGGGGCGGTGAGAGGGGGGGGAGAGGGAGGGGGAGGAGGAGGGGGGGGGGGGGTGCATGGAGCGGAAGCCAGCGGCACTCACGCTCCATTAGCGGACCCACTGCCGCGCCGCTCCGCCGGTAATTTGTGTAACGAGGTTGCAGCGAACCCGAGCAGCTCGGGCTCGCCGAGTAATAGCCTCTCCTTCCCATCATCTCGCCGCTTTGCCGACCTTATTACGGATGCAGGCCGCGCGGCTTCACCCGGCCACGCTTTGCCTTCCTTCCTTCCTCTCTCTCTCTCCCTCTCTCTCCCGCGTTACGTTTTCTCCTGGAACCGCAGCGCCTCCAAGCGGAAGGAAATGGTACTGCTTTTGTTTTTGCCGCCCTCACGACCAACGATGTTTCTCAGCGAGACACAACATTAGGTACACTCTTCCCACTGAGGTCCAATACTCACGAATCACGAATATTGATTTTTACGAAAATAATGATGTGGTTTTGTGTTTATTTGATTCTGAAGGGGGTTGAATTTTTTTTTCTGCTTTAAATATGTAATTTATCTTTTTTTAGGATGGTCGAACAGTGTGGTTTTCGTCCTGGTCGTGGAACTGTGGACCAGCTCTATACTCTCGGCAGTGTTCTTGAGGGTGCATGGGCCCAGCCAGTCTACATGTGCTTTGTGGACTTGGAGAAGGCATTCGACCGTGTCCCTCGGGAAGTCCTGTGGGGAGTGCTCAGAGAGTATGGGGTATCGGACTGTCTTATTGTGGCAGTCCGCTCCCTGTACGATCAGTGCCAGAGCTTGGTCCGCATTGCCGGCAGTAAGTCGGACACATTTCCAGTGAGGGTTGGACTCTGCCAAGGCTGTCCTTTGTCACCGATTCTGTTCATAACTTTTATGGACAGAATTTCTAGGCGCAGTCAAGGCGTTGAGGGGTTCCGGTTTGGTGGCTGCAGGATTAGGTCGCTGCTTTTTGCAGATGATGTGGTCCTGATGGCTTCATCTGGCCGGGATCTTCAGCTCTCACTGGATCGGTTCGCAGCCGAGTGTGAAGCGACCGGAATGAGAATCAGCACCTCCATGGTTCTCGCCCGGAAAAAGGTGGAGTGCCATCTCCGGGTTGGGGAGGAGACCCTGCCCCAAGTGGAGGAGTTCAAGTACCTAGGAGTCTTGTTCACGAGTGGGGGAAGAGTGGATCGTGAGATCGACAGGCGGATCGGTGCGGCGTCTTCAGTAATGCGGACGTTGTACCGATCCGTTGTGGTGAAGAAGGAGCTGAGCCGGAAGGCAAAGCTCTCAATTTACCGGTCGATCTACGTTCCCATCCTCACCTATGGTCATGAGCTTTGGGTCATGACCGAAAGGATAAGATCACGGGTACAAGCGGCCGAAATAAGTTTCCTCTGCCGTGTGGCGGGGCTCTCCCTTAGAGATAGGGTGAGAAGCTCTGCCATCTGGGAGGAACTCAAAGTAAAGCCGCTGCTCCTCCACATCGAGAGGAGCCAGATGAGGTGGTTCGGGCATCTGGTCAGGATGCCACCCGAACGCCTCCCTAGGGAGGTGTTTAGGGCACGTCCAACTGGTAGGAGGCCACGGGGAAGACCCAGGACACGTTGGGAAGACTATGTCTCCCGGCTGGCCTGGGAACGCCTCACGATCCCCCGGGAGGAGCTAGACAAAGTGGCTGGGAAGAGGGAAGTCTGGGCTTGCCTGCTTAGGCTGCTGCCCCCGCAACCCGATCTCGGATAAGTGGAAGACGATGGATGGATGGATGTCACATATGTCAATACCGTATTTCCTTGAATTGCCGCCGGGGCGCTAGTTAATTTAAAACCTCCTCTCACTCCTGCGCTTACCAAAGGCACGCGGTAAAAGTAAGCATGCACTAATTATTTTAAAACCTCTTCTCACTCCGGCACTTACCAAAGGTATGCAGTAAAAGTTTGAGTGTGATGTATGATTGGACCTTATATCCTACTGAATAGCTCCTAATCTTCTTCTCTTTATGCGATTTCAAATTACCGGTATTGAAATCAGCCTCCTCCATTTTGAAAATGATGACAAGGGAAGTTTCACTCGTGATGTCACGAGTTTGACCAGGCGGTAATATTAAGCATGCGCTAATTATTTTGGGAAGCGACTTTGACCCGGCAGTAATTTAAGGCAGGCACATACTATATGCCCTGCGGCAATTCAAGGAAATACGGTATATCTAGATGCATGAATTGATTGATACCATGAATTGATTTACGTGGACCCTGACCTAAAACAATTGAAAATTGTATTCGGGTGTTACCATTTCGTGGTCAATTGTACAGAATATATACTGTACTATGCAATCTACTAATAAAAGTTTCAATCAATCAATGAGGCAGATCCGGAATGACTTGCGTGTGAATTCTCCAATGCTGAAGTTGAAGTGAAATGCTGACAAAATGTAGTATGAATGTAAGAATAGTTTGAATGTTGGAATGCTTTGAATGTTGAAAAGCTGACCTCTGAACTGAAATGCTAATGGAATGTAGGATGAATGTTGAAATGGTTTGAAGGTTGTAATGGTTTAAACGCTGAAATAGTTGGAATGTTGAAAAATTTGAATTTCCAGGGAATTTGGTTTGGAACTTGGGAATGTGTTATTTTGAATGTCCAGGATGGGTAGAATGTGTTGATGTTGAAATGGTTTGAATAGGTTGAAACATGTGGGAATTGTGCAACTTGGAAAAATGTCCCACTCATTTCAATGGGAACTTCCTGGAAATCTGGGAAGTTTGGAAAAGGTAGATTTTTTGGAAAATGATTAGCAGCATGAATGTCCTGAATGAGCTGGTGTTGGGACGATTGCGTGGCATGGTGGTGATGGTGCGTTCTTCCAAGATGCAGATCGGGCTCGGACAAAGCGTGAAGGTAAGAAATTATTGATTTATTAAAACTGAGAACAGACTAAGAACAGAAAACTAGCACTAGGCACAAAAAGGCAAAAACAAAGAGCTAGCATGGGAGCTAGAAAAACACAAAAGCATAACGTGGAAGCTAGCCAGAACAAAGCAGGTTTTTACCAGAATACGAAGCAGCGTCGTCACTAGTTGCATGCAACAAAAGCTAGGATGCTAGATCGAAAAAACGGAAAAGGCAGGCTTAAATAAGGAACGTAATTACAAGGCAGGTGCGCGTCAAAAGCAGGAGACAGGTGAAACTAATAGGCAACCATAGTGACAGAACAAACCAGGAAGTGCACAAACTAACTTGAATTCCAAATAATATATCATATGGGCGGCGGTTCATAACAGGTGTTGGAATTGTTTAAATCGGGCAAGACATTTTGAATTGAGAAATTCCTGGAATTTTTGGAAAACCGGGAAGTTTTCTATTTCCTTAACCAACTTGTTTTTTTGTCCTGAATGAGGGTTTTGATGGTGGAACACAGTTGAAATGGGTTGGGAAATGTGAAAGGAGTGTCGAACTTAAGGGTGGAAATAGGTTAACAAAAAACAGGAATTCCTGGAAGTTTGTTGAATGTGGAAAAATTGTAGTTTGAATGTCCAGGATGAGTTGAATTTGTTGGAGGTGGAAAGGTTTGAAGAATGTGGGAATTGTGGAAGTTGGGGCTTCACGGTGGCAGAGGGGTTAGTGCGTCTGCCTCACAGTACGAAGGTCCTGCAGTCTTGGGTTCAATCCCAAGCTCGGGATCTTTCTGTGTGGAGTTTGCATGTTCTCCCTGTGACTGCGTGGGTCCCCTCCGGGTACTTCGGCTTCCTCTCACTTCCAAAGACATGCACCTGGGGATAGTTTGATTGACAACACTAAATGGTCCCTAGTGTGTGAATGTGAGTGTGAATGTTGTCTGTCTATCTGTGTTGGCCCTGCGATGAGGTGGCAACTTGTCCAGAGTGTACCCCGCCCTCCGCCCAATTGTAGCTGAAATAGGCGCCAACACCCCTGTGACCCTAAAAGGGAATAAGCGGTACAAAATGTAAGTAAAAAAAAATGGATAGATGGATGAAAAATGGCCAATTCATTTTGAATGGGGAAAATGCAAAAATGATAAAAAGAAAATAGAAAAAAAGGGAATTATGGGGAATCCGTTTTTTGTTTTTGTTTTTGTTTTTTAGAATTGTTGAAGTGTAGAACACAATTCCTGAACAAGCTGAATATTTAGAAGTTGGAACAGTTTGAATCAGATGACAAATGTGGAAACTTTGAAGAATGTCCCATTCATTTCAATGGGAACTTCCTGGAAATTTGGAAACGTTTGGGAAAAGCGGGATTAAAAAAAAAAAAGATTAGGAGCATGAATGTCCTGAATGAGCTGAATCGATTGGTGTTGGAATTGTTTAAATTGGGCAATACATTTAGAATTAGCAACCGTTCTTAATTGAGAAATTCCTGGAATTTTTGGAAAACTGGGAATTTTTCTAGTTACTTAACCAACTTGTTTTTTTGTCCTGAATATGAGGAGTGTTTTGACGGTGGAACAGTTGTAATGGGTTGAAAAATGTGAAAGGAGTAGCTCAACTTAAGGGTGGAAATAGGTTACCAAAAAACAGGAATTCCTGGAAATTTGTTGAATGTTGAAAAATAGTAGTTTGAATGTCCAGGATGAGTCGAATGTGTTGAAGGTGGAATGGTTTGAACGGGTTGAAAAATGTGGGAATTGTGGAAGTTTGAAAAATGGCCAGTTCATTTTGAATGGGGAAAATGCAGAAATGAAATAATAAAAATAAAAAGGGAATTATGGGAAGTCCGGGATTTATATATATATGTATATATATATATATTCAGAATTGTTGAAGTCTAGCACACAATTCCTAAACAGGCTGAATATTTAGAAGTTGGAACAGTTTGAATCAGATGACAAATGTGGAAATTGTGAAACTTTGAAGATTGTCCCATTCATTTCAATGGGAACCTCCTGGAAATTTGGGAAGTTTGGGAAAAGCGGGATTAAAAAAAAGAAAAAAAGATTAGGAGCATGAATGTCCTAAATGAGATGAATTGGTTGGTGTTGGAATTGTTTAAATCGGTCAATACATTTTGAATAAGTAACGGTTTTTAATTGAGAAATTCCTGGAATTTTTGGAAAACCGGCACTTTTTCTAGTTCCTTGACCAACTTGTTTTTTCTCCTGAATATGAGGGTTTGGAAGGTGAAACGGTTTAAATGGGTTGGAAAATGTGAAAGGAGTTTCGAATTTATGGGTGGGAATAGATTACCAAAAAACAGGAATTCCTGGAAATTTGTTAAATGAGGAAAAATAGTAATTTGAATTTCCAGGATGAGTTGAATATGTTGAAGGTGGAATGGTTTGAATGGGTTGAAGAATGTGGGAATTGTGGAAGTTCCAATTAATTATGAATGGGGAAAATGCAGAAATGAAAAAAGAAAAGGGAATTACAGGAAATCCGGGATTATTATTATTATTTTTTTTAAGAATTGAATTTGTAACAGTTTTTAATTAAGAAATTCCAGGAATTTTTGGAAAACCGGGAATTTTTCTATTTCCATAACCAAATTGTTTTTTTGTCCTGAATATGAGTGTTTTGACAGTGGAACGGTTGAAATGGGTTGGAAAATGTGAAAGGAGTTTCAAACTTAAGGGTGGAAATAGGTTTCCAAAAAACAGGAATTCCTGGAAGTTTTTTGAATGTGGAAAAGTGGTAGTTTGAATGTCCAGGATGGGTTGAATTTGTTAGGGGTGGAATGGTTTGAATGGGTTGAAGAATATGTGAATTGTGGAAGTTTAAAAAAATCGCCAATTCATTTTGAATGGGGAAAATGCAAAAATGCAAAAAAAAATTAAAATTAAAATAAAAAAAATAAAAAAAGGGAATTATAAGAAATCCGGGATTTTTTTTTTAATTGTTAAGGTCTAGCACACAATTCCTGAACAGGCTGAATATTTAGAAGTTGGAACAGTTTGAATCAGATGACTGAACTTTGAAGAAAGTCCCATTCATTTCAATGGGAAAAGTGGGATTCTTTTGAAAATGATTAGGAGCATGAATGTCCAGAATTAGCTGACTTGGTTGGTGTTGGAATTGTTTAAATCAGGCAGGAAATGTTGAATTAGTAACAGTTTTTAATTGAGAAATTCCTGGATTTGTTGGAAAACCGGGAATTATTGTATTTCCTTAACCAACTTGTTTTTGTCCTGAATATGAGTATTTTGACGGTGAAACGATTGAAATGGGTTGAAAAATGTGAAAGGAGTAGCTCAACTTAAGGGTGGAAATAGGTTTCCAAAAAACAGGAATTCCTGGAAATTTGTTGAATGTGGAAAAATGGTAGTTTGAAGGTTCAGGATGAGTTGAATGTGTTGAAGGTGGAATGGTTTGGATGGATGGGGAAAATGCGAAATTGCAAAATTGCAAAAAAAAAAAAAAAAAAAAAAAAAGAAGAAGCAAAAAAACAACTAAATAACTAAAAAAAAAGGGAATTATGGGAAATCCGGGATTTTTATTTTTATTTTTATTTTTTAAGAATTGTTGAAATACAACACACAATTCCTGAACAGGCTGAATAGCTTGAAGTTAGAACAGTTTGAATCAGATGAAAAATGTGGAAATTGTGGAACTTTGAAAAATGTCCCATCCATTTCAAAGGGAATTTCACCCAAAAATTGAGAATTTCTGGAAAACTGGGATTTTTTTTTAAATAGTAAAAAAACAAAAAAACTTGAATGGTCTAAACCAGTTGAAATGGTTGATGTTGAAATATTTCAAATCGGTCGAGAAATGTTGAAGTAGTAACATTTTTTATTGAGAAAGGGTATCAAGTAAAATTCCTGGAATTTCGGGAAAACCGGGAATTTTTCCATTTCGAAAAACAACTTTGTTTTTTTGTACTGATTAAAAAGGAATGATTTGACATTGGAATGGTTAAAATGTAGAAGTGGTCACCAGAAAAAAGGGTCAAAAAAGGGTTTGAAAAAACGGGAGTTATGGGAATTCCTGGAAATAGTTTGAACTTGGAAAAAGGATAGTTTGAATTTCCAGGATGAGTGGAATATGTTGAAGGTGGAATGTTTTGAATCGGTTGAAAAATGAAGAAACGGTGGAAGCCGATGGCCAATTCATTTTGAAAGGGAAAAATGTCCCGGAAAACCTGGAATTCTGGTAAATCTGGTTTGAATCGGGTAAAAAATGTGGAAGGTAGAGCGCGACAAATTCTGGAGAAGCAGAGTATGTTTAATAAATAGATGACTTTTAGTGTAGAAAAGCACACAATTAATCCAATTAAATGATAATTCAATTCAATTCATTAGTCTGAGTTTATAAACATAAAATACATTTAAAAAAAGGAAACAAGATTTTGTGATAATAAAAAATATCGAAGTAGACATTGTAGTATCGACTATATACGGCTCTTGCACTTGGTATCGTTACAGTCGATGTTTGTGTAGATCCCCCCGTGGAAAATTCAGGAGCGCTAGCTTGCTGGTAGCGGTTATCTAGCAAGTTTAGCTAGTCCTCGTCCTGCAGTGATAATGCTACTTGTAAGAAATTTACTTTATTTGTCGCCATGGAGGCCAGGATGTTGCGATCTGTGGCTCAGATCTTCACGTGTTTGTTTTTTCATTCTCAGTCTGACCCGTCTATTTCCTGTTTTTGTCCATCACTATGGTTACACATCAGTCCACCTGTTAGTCTCGCCCCGCACACCTGCTACTAATTTTCACCCTCCTATTTAAGCTCACCTTTTCTGTTTACTCATTCTCGGATCCTAATTTGCCCACGCGCATCAGTGACGACTCTCATCATCCGTATGTATTTTCTCGCTAGCTCTCACGCCAAGCCACTTTATTGTCTAGCTTTCATGCTAAATGTTTTGTTTACTCTTTTGTGTCCTCGTAGCAAGTTTTAGTTTTCCTTGTTTTATCCTAGCTTTCACGCTAGCGTCTTTTGTTTACTTTTTCTCTTTACACCAGTATTTTTGTTCATAGACTTTTGTTATTAAATACCCTTTATCTTACCTATGCTGTGTTCTGCTTCGACGCATCCACGGGAAAACCACACCGGCATTACAATGCCGAAGAAGAGTCTTCACACAGGATTAGTGATTCAGAAGGAGCTAAACCACTTAAGACTGCAGATGGAGCAAGATCTAAAGCTATGAAAGTTTGATGATAATCTTGCTTGAATCAAATTAAGAAGGTCTAAGATCAACTAAAAATGCAAAATGGTTGGTTCCACCTGGACAGCAGCAGACCCAGCTTGGAAGACTTCACTCAACACACCTCAGTCACTCACATTTTGGAGCTACGATGAGAAAAATTCAGCGAGGTCAAAATCATGGAGGGGGGGCGTGACCTGCGGACCTGCAGCAAAGCGGGGTCTGCCAGGACCGGCTCACCTGGGCCTGCTTATCTAATCACCTGTCGCTCTGTTAAAAGACAGCAGCCGAGGAGGTGAAGAGAGTTGGTGGTGGAGCACGAGCGAGAGCGAGACAGACAGACGGACAGACAATTACTGAAAAGCGCAAGAAGAGAAAAATTATTGAAAAAATAAAACATTCTTGTAAACCTGGAAGAGCCTGTCATGTCGGTTGATTGGTGGTCCGTGGAACCCAGAGGAAAGAGTCCTGCGTGGCGCAGTGGAAGAGTGGCCGTGCGCAACCCGAAGGTCCATGGTTCAAATCCCACCTAGTACCAACCTCGTCACGTCCGTTGTGTCCTGAGCAAGACACTTCACCCTTGCTCCTGATGGGTGCTGGTTGGCGCCTTGCATGGCAGCTCCCTCCAGCAGTGTGTGAATGTGTGTGTGAATGGGTAAATGTGGAAGTAGTGTCAAAGCGCTTTGAGTACCTTGAAGGTAGAAAAGCGCTATATAAGTACAACCCATTTAACATTTATTGATTTATCTATATGTGTGGCAGCGTAGGTGCAAGCTTCACTTTTGCATTTCATTGCACATATATGTGGTGCGTTCAAGGACCCTTGATTACAGTTAAAAACAGAGGCCTAATTGTTTTTTAAAGACACAAGGGAGACTTAACTCCAAGGAGATGCACTGATAATAATAAAATCATAATAATAATGGTGACTCAAATGATCCACTGAGGATAATCCTACATGAATCAGATAATCTCTACTTTGCACTCTGAAGGAAAAAAAACCTTGCCAGATATATTAAGTGAATAATGACAGTGCGGACCTGCAGCGAAGCAGGATGTGCCAGGAACGGCTTCCAGATCAGCGACAGGTGCGTAGATGGCCCAGCTGGGCACATTTATCTAATCACCTGTCACTCTGTTAAAGGCAGCAGCCGGGAAGGAGAGGGGAGTCGGAGCACTAGCGAGAGGGAGAGCAAAGACTGACACGAACCGATGGCTGAAAAAACCCACAAGAAACATTTATTGAAAAATAAATTATTGTTCACGTCCATGTCCATGCTCGGTGGTCTGAAGAACCCGGAGGAGCAAGACTTTCACAGACAGTTTATTGGATTATTTAACTTTACATGCTGGCCACTTGACATTGCATTTTTTGTAAAAACATTTTTTTTTTTTTTTACAAAACCAAATCATTTTTATGTTTGTCTATATATGTCGTAGATCAGAGTTGTTGTTTTTTTTTTTTACAAAGTACCACCTCAGAAAACATTTGTCTCTAAAAAATTCAAATGCAGTAGCGTAGTACAAACCCCGTTTCCATATGAGTTGGGAAATTGTGTTAGATGTAAATATAAACAGAATACAATGATTTGCAAATCATTTTCAACCCATATTCAGTTGAATATGCTACAAAGACAACATATTTGATGTTCAAACTGATAAACATTTTTTTTGTGCAAATGATCATTAACTTTAGAATTTGATGCCAGCAACACGTGACAAAGAAGTTGGGAAAGGTGGCAATAAATACTGATAAAGTTGAGGAATGGTCATCAAACACTTATTTGGAACATCCCCCACAGGTGTGCAGGCTTATTGGGAACAGGTGGGTGCCATGATTGGGTATAAAAGCAGCTTCCATGAAATGCTAAGTAATTCTCAAACAAGGATAGGGCGAGGGTCACCAATTTGTAAGCAAATTGTTGAACAGTTTTAGAACAACATTTCTCAACGAGCTATTGCAAGGAATTTAGGGATTTTACCATATATGGTCTGTAAAATCATCAAAAATTTCAGAGAATCTGGAGAAATCACTGCACGTAAGCTCTGATATTACGGACCTTTGATCCCTCAGGCGGTACTGCATAAAAAACCGACATCAATGTGTAAAGGATATCACCACATGGGCTCAGGAACCCTTCATAAAACCACTGTCAGTAATTACAGTTGGTCGCTACATCTGTAAGTACAAGTTAAAACTCTACTATGCAAAGCAAAACCCATTTATCAACAACACCAAGGAACACCGCTGGCTTCACTGGGCCCGAGCTCATCTAAGATGGACTGATGCAAAGTGGTAAAGTGTTCTGTGGTCTGACGAGTCCACATTTCAAATTATATTTGGAAACTGTGGACATGGTGTCCTCCGGAACAAAGAGGAAAATAACCATCCGGATTGTTATAGGCGCAAAGTTCAAAAGCCAGCATCTGTGATGGTATGGGGGTGTATTAGTGCCCAAGGCATGGGTAACTTACACATCTGTGAAGACACCATTAATGCTGAAAGGTCCATACAGGTTTTAGAGCAACATATGT
This sequence comes from Nerophis ophidion, assembly GCF_033978795.1. Lineage (NCBI taxonomy): Eukaryota > Metazoa > Chordata > Actinopteri > Syngnathiformes > Syngnathidae > Nerophis > Nerophis ophidion. Next base: position 31,366,417 of record NC_084629.1, on the reverse strand, counting down.
TGTCATCCAAGCAACGTTATCATGGACGCCCATGCGTATTTCAGCAAGACAATGCCAAGCCATGTGTTACAACAGTGTGGTTTCGTAGTAAAAGAGAGCGAGTACTTTCCTGGCCCGCCTGCAGTCCAGACCTGTCTCCCAACGAAAATGTGTGGCGCATTATGAAGCGTAAAATACGACAGCGGAGACCCAGCACTGTTGAACGACTAAAGCTCTACATAAAACAAGAATTAGAAAGAATTCCACTTTCAAAGCTTCAACAATTAGTTTCCTCAGTTCCCAAACGTTTATTGAGTGTTGTTAAAAGAAAGGGTGATGTAACACAGTGGTGAACATGCCATTTCCCAACTACTTTGGCACGTGTTGCAGCCATGAAATTCAAAGTTAATTATTATTTGCAAAAAAAAAACAAAGTTTATGAGTTTGAACATCAAATATCTTGTCTTTGTAGTGCATTCAATTGAATATGGGTTGAAAAGGATTTACAAATCATTGTATTCCGTTTATATTTACATCTAACACCAATTTCCCAACTCATATGGAAGCGGGGTTTGTATGTATATATATATATATATATATATATATATATATATATATATATATATATACATATATGTATATATATAAAAGAAATACTTGAATTTCAGTGTTCATTTATTTACACATTTACACACACATAACACTCATCTACTCATTGTTGAGTTAAGGGTTGAATTGTCCGTCCTTGTTTTTCTAACCATATGCATGTACAGTAGATTAGTGGTTCTCAACCTTTTTTCAGTGATTTACCCCCTGTGAACATTTTTTTTCAATTCAAGTACCCCCTAATCAGAGCAAAGCATTTTTGGTTGAAAAAAAGAGATAAAGAAGTAAAATACAGCACTATGTCATCAGTTTCTGATTTATTAATTTGTATAAAAGTGCAAAATATTGCTCATTTGCAGTAAAACTATTTGGAAAAAAAGATATACAAATAACTACAAATAACTAAAAACTTGTTGAAAAATAAACAAGTGTTTCAATCATAAATAAAGATTTCTACACATAGAAGTAGTCATCAACTTGAAGTGCCCTCTTTGGGGATTGTAATAGAGATCCATCTGGATTGATCAACTTATTTCTAAACATTTCTTCACAAAAAAAGAAACATCAATATTTATGGAACATGTCCACAAAAAATCTAGCTGTCAACACTGAATATTGCATTGTTGTGTTTCTTTTCACAGTTTATGAACTTACATTCATATTTTGTTGAAGTATTATTCAATAAATATATTTATAAAGGATTTTTGAATTGTTGCTATTTTTAGAATATTTAAAAAAAAATCTCAAGTACCCCTTGGCATACCTTCAAGTACCCCCAGGGGTATGCGTACCACCATTTGAGAACCACTGCAGTAGATGGCAGTATTGTCCTGTTTAAGAATGTCACAACATTGCTGTTTGGCAGAAGAACTGCTTTACGGTAGACGAAAACGGAATGCTGTTGTTGTGTGTTGTTTTACCGCGCTGGGAGGACGTTAATGAAACTGCCTAACAATAAACCCACATAAGAAACCAAGAACTCGCCCTAGATCATTCTACAGTTATAACATCATTGGGCAGACACGCTCTTTATACACGTTACTCAGGTCCGTCTGAATTTTGGGAGATTTTCGGGAGAAAATTCGTCCCGGGAGGTTTTCTGGAGAGGCGCTGAATTTCGGGAGTCTCCCGGAAAATCCGGGAGGGTTGGCAAGTATGCGTGTGGGGGGTCCAGGATTAGGAGCCACGTCCCTGCATACGGGCTCCATTTACAAGTGCAGGCATAAAGAAAACAATATTAGAGACATAAGTTAAATCCCCATATATTTGCAGATGTTTTACACTCTTACAATGTTTTTTTTAAATAGTAAAAAATAGAAAGTGGATTGACGGAGGGTACAGGGGTGTAAAAATAAATGTAAAATTTTAAATGTTTTTAATAACCGTAAAAGGACTATTATAGAGTTTAGAGATTTATTGTTTTGACCTCGGAGCCCAGGGCCCACTCAAATATTAAAAATGAATCAGCAATTTCAATCATATTTAATAATATGATATTTAACCTACTCACAGTTGACCAAGTCTGAATATTTTCAAAGGATATGAAAGCATGCGTTCATTATCAAAGACTGCTATTTATTTATTGACACATAAACAGGCCCTTTACACAAAAACACTATCCATCCATCCAATTTCTACCGCTTGTCCCTTTTTTGGGGTCGCTGGAGCCTATCTCAAATGCATTCGTGCGGGAGGCAGAGTACAAAAATACTATTTGTCTTTAAAAAGGGGCTAATAAAAATATGGGGACAAAAAGGCAAGACACAACTATCAATTGTCACTTTTGCTCCAGACCACTGACTGACTCATTACTGCCACACGTGGTGGAAAAGTGTATTACAGCTGACTCCTTAATAGACCACAGCTGGTCCTATGGTTAAACACTGGTTTGGTTTATACAAAACATGTAAATAAATAAAAAGGCATTTTAGGTCTTTTTAGGGTTGTGTCATTTATTTGGGGTTTTTAAACTTACCTCACATCCCAGCAGTCATTTACCCATAAGTCACATGTTTGAAGCTAATGGAAAAACTGCATGTGCAAAAAACAAAAAAAACTAAGTAGTGAAGTGAAGTGAATTATATTTATATAGCGCTTTTCTTTGGTGACTCAAAGCGCTTTTACATGGTGACACCCGATATCTAAGTTACATTTAGTAAATACTTGCAATGTTGTACTGAAAAGTTTGACAACTACCATTCTCCTCGATTGAAATAGACATAAAAAATAATACTTTAATACTTTTTCATTATTGTTGATATTATTTACAAAAATATTTTCTATGTCAGGTAATGCTATTTTAGAAACTCTGCATAATAATTTGTTTAATTGTCCTTTAATTACATTCTGAAATGGTATTGAACCTATTCACTTATGTCAGTGGTTCTCAACCTTTTTTCAGTGATGTACCCCTTGTGAACATTTTTTTAATTCAAGTACCCCCTAATCAGAGCAAAGCATTTTTGGTTGAACAAAAGAGATAAAGAAGTAAAATACAGCACTATGTCATCAGTTTCTGATTTATTAAATTGTATAACAGTGCACAATACTGCTCATTTGTGGAGGTCTTTCTTGAACTATTTGGAAAAAAAGATATAAAAATAACTAAAAACTTGTTGAAAAATAAACAAGTGATTCAATTATAAATAAAGATTTCTACACATAGAAGTAATCATCAACTTAAAGTGCCCTCTTTGGGGATTGTAATAGATATCCATCTGGATTCATGAACTTAATTCTAAACATTTCTTCACAAAAAAAGAAATCTTTAGCATCAATATTTATGGAACATGTCCACAAAAAATCCAGCTGTCAACACTGAATATTGCATGGTTGCATTTCTTTTCACAGTTTATGAACTTACATTCATATTTTGTTGAAGTATTATTATTGCGATCCGCTACTCGGATCGCTACACATCCTTGTTTATTGTTTCTTTTCTGTATCACATTTGGTAGTCTGACCTCTTTATTTCCTGTTTGGTTTGTCACCATGGTTGTTCATTGATTTCACCTGCTACTCACGGTCCCGCACACCTGCTACAGATAATCACCTTCCCTATATAAGCATTCCTCTTTTGTTTGTTCAGCCTGGGACTCTAGTTTGCTTTCATGCAACTGTACGACTGGTTTATGTCTTCTCGCTAGCTTCTACGCTAAGCCACTAGTTATTCTTAGCTCTCATGCTAATTGTTTTTGTTTTACTTTTTGTGCCTTCGTGCCAAGTTTTAGTCTATTTGTATATCCTAGCTCTCATGCTAGCGTCTTTTGTTTGCCTTTTCTTAGCTCTAGTGTTTTTGTTATATATCTCCTTTTGTCAAATAAATCATTATTTCTTACCTTTTGCTGTGTTCGTGCTGACGCATTCACGGCGGAACAAATCTGGCATCACAATCATCACAGGCGTTATAATTATTCATTAAACATATTTATAGAGGATTTTTGAATTGTTGCTATATTTCGAATATTTAAAAAAAACCTCACGTACCCCTTGGCCTACCTTCAAGTACCCCCAGGGGTACCCCCATTTGAGAACCACTGACTTATGTTGTGGACAATGATTTTATTTCCTGTGTTCAAAGGCTTTTTGTGCATTGACCAAAAAGCACCATAAAAATACACAATAAATCGATTTCAATCGGTCAAAGTCACCAATCACGAAAAAAAAAGTAGCGTGGGATTTAATGAGCTGATAGGCTGACTTTTGGTCATTAAATAAACAAATTGATTAATGGACAATTTTACCTTAAATTAAAAAAATATATATTTTGATACATCCATGACAGTTTGCATGACTTTTGTTAATTCATTGAGTGGTCGCAGCACAGTTTGCACCAGCAATGATGATATCCGACAAACAAGTTCCATTTGTCAATTTATTGATAATAATAATAATAATAATAATAATAATAAGACCTCAGATGGTGACTTCAATTAATAGTAGACATTATGGTGTAGTTTTGGGGTGTCTGGTGACCCCATGTGCAAGCTGGATGGCATTACAGTTTCATATTTACAAGACAACATTAAAATCACGAAAATAACCGTACAGCTTTAATAGCGAGTAGTTAAGTATTTTCACCAAAAAAAAGCCACCATCAAATACTGACCTACAAACTCAATAAACACAATATTTAATAAGTAACTCCAGTACATCACAGAAGGAAAATAGTTCAATGATCTCAATCATTTTTGCACACAAACTAAGGGAAAAAAAAGAGACTCACTTGGTAAAAGCTGTAATGCCAAAGTCCACAAGAAGTCTATTGATCTACAACTATCGATCAGTGCAAACAAATACAGCTAAACAGTAGATTCTTCCAATGAGCATATTAGAATGAGAAACGTGACATCATTATAAATGACATTTACAGTACATATCTACAGATATGATGATGATAATGAAGACATTTGATGCACCACACAGAACACTGTGCACTTTATCCCAGTTTGAGTCAAGTGTCCTTTCATCAAAACTTATTCGTTTTAATATTTTTTATTTCAATCATGGAAGAACTGAGGAAAAGCAAAAATACTGCAAGAATCAATCAAGTTTGAGGGGGATTTTTTTTTCCATTTACTTTGTGGAATTGTGATTTTTACTATAAAAAAGTGTTAGTTCAATTGTACGAATATATAATCATGAAATTAAAAGAACAAGAGTTTAAAAAAAAAATCTGGTCGTCGAAATATTAAGAGAGTCGTAAGTTCGAGAATAAAGTCGTAATATTACCAGAAACAAAGTCGTAAATTTTTTAGTACAGTTGTGTTAAGGAAATAAAGGCAATTTCTAAACAGTTACAAAAAAACCAAAACACGTATTAACAAGTTGTAAGAAGAATAACGTCGCACATATTTGGAAAATAAAGTCACTATATAACGACAACAAAATCGTAGATGACAAATTTGAAAAGGAAAGGCGTATTATCGTAAGAAAAATTGTTACGGTTTGCCCGTTTTTAAATCAAGTAGTAATATCACAATGCACACGCTTGAATATCACGAGAGAAAAAAAAATGTAGAGTCCAAAAGAAGTAGGTCTTCAAATAATGTTGTACTTCTTAATCCATCCATCCATCCTTCCTTTTTCCACCGCTTATTCCCTTTTTTGTGGTCGCGGGGGGCGCTGGCGCCTATCTCAGCTACAATCGGGCGGAATCAATTCAGTCAAAATATTAAGAGAACAAAGTTGTACTTTAAGAAAAATGTCCTCTGAAATGTTTCGAGAATACATTACGATAGATGTTACTTTTGAAAACAAAGTCATGGTATCATAAAAAAAACAAACCTGATTTCTAACCTTTTTTAAATCAAGTAGTAATACTGCAAAAAATAAAAACAAAGTTGTAATGTTTCAAGAATAAAATCAAATATTACGAGAAATAAGTTGTATCGTGCAAGAAAAGTGGTCCTTCGAAATATGTCGTTATTTTGTACATCGTCCGCCATTTTAGCACAGCAAAAAGTAGTCATGTGGCAAGAAACAAAGTGGTAATGTTACCAGAACAAAGTTTTATTAGGAGAAAAAAGTTGTTTAAGTCGTACTTTTAAATTAAATAAAACGTTGTAATATTACGAGAACAAAGTTATACATTACGAAAAACAACTTGATTTTGAAAAAGTCGTACTTTCAAAATACATTTTGAAAAGCTATAAGTCTTCTGTTGTTTTACGAGTTGTAATGTTGCAAGAAACAAAGTCATGTCTCAAAAATAAAATCATATTCGGAGAAAATTTTTATTTTTTTTGAAAGTTAAAGTCATAATATATCAACAAATCTGAAAGATTGCGAAAGTCGTTTTCAAACAAACTCGCAGTAGCGTCGTACTGAATTGGGATTTAAGTTGAATATTATTATGCCATGATTGAAGTTATCGTACATAAAAAAGGGGAATTCCTTATTTTCAAAGTAACGGCGTTACAACTTTAAGAATTCTTATTAGGACAAAAAATGTCGTAGATTTCTTGTACGGTATATGTGAACAAATTCTGCTGAGTTAGCATGTTTTTTCTTCTCTACACTTCCGCCCTGATTCATGTCATCCAGTGAGCTGGCAGTCCAACAGCACCCCCTGGTGTCTGCGAGCCAAACATACAATATATTTGGTGACTGACGTGTGCTAATTGTGAATTAGGTGAATTTTATATAGCGGCTTTTCTCAAGTGACTCAAAGCTTTACATAGTGAAAACCAATATCTAAGTTACATTTTTAAACCAGTGTGAGTGGCACTTGGATAAAGTGTCTTGCCCAAGGGTACAACAGCAGTGACTAGGATGGCAGAAGTGGGGATTGAACCTGCAACCCTGAAGTTGCCGGCACAGCCGCTCTACCAACCGAGCTATATCAGCAGTGACTGCTACAAAAAGTGTGAAGGAAAAGCAGTATTAAGTCCAGACAGTGTGGTGTGTGGTGCTCAAAGCTCTACGGTGGGAATGATGCGTTTACAGTAAGTCAGATGTTAACATTATGGGATGTCGGCAGGCAGCGAGACAAAGAGAGACATGTGATTAGTGTTAGTAGAAGGAAAAAAGTACTGTCGTGTGTGTCGCTCTCTTTGTTATCTTCTCTTCATCTCACTGAAAAGACAATGTCATCAATGGGCCACGCCTCAAATTGTTTATTATATGATGTCGTTAAATTAAAAAAAATTTTTTTTTGAAGTGCCCCACCTGCCTCGTGACGTCCGCTAGACCATCTCGTACTGATTGGCTGTGATGATCCTGGACAGACAGCAGGCCAGCAACATGCCAATCAGCTGCAACACAAACACAACGCCGCCTCCTTTTATTGTGGTGAAAAAAGTGAATTGAATTATATTTACATAGCACTTTTCTCTAGTGACTCAAAGCGCTTTTACGTTGGGAAACCCAATATCTAAGTTACATTTTTAAACCAGTGTGGGTGGTACTGGGAGCAGGTAAGTAAAGTCTCTTGCTTAAGGACACAACGCCAGCGTCTAGGATTGCAGAAGCAGGGATCGAACCTGGAACCCTCAAGTTGCCGGGACGGCCACTCTATCAACCGAGCAATACCGCCCCATTAGACCCATACCCTGCAAGTTGGCACCATCAAGTATGTAATTATTGGGAATCCATTTAAATGACTTTTTCCTACCTGTACTGTGACTTTTTTATGTTCGGCAAAGGAAAAAAGGAAATGTAAAAATATGAATAAATTAAATCTAAGTATATGAATTATTAGCTAAACGAGTAAAATGATACAGTATTTAAATTAACAAATCAGTTTGAAGTCAGGAAATAAGTAAAAACTGAATAAAAGACTTTTAATATGTAAAAAATAGGTACAGTTGTGATCAAAATTATTCAACCCCCACACAATTTTGGTGTTTTAACAAGTTGGACATTCATTCTGTATTTTGTTTATAGTCACATCAAATAAAGATGTGTCAAATAGACAAATGCAACTTCAATTGTAACACTGTATTTTACAAAATACCAAAAACGGACATTTTTCTTAATATCTCATTGACAAAATGATTCAACCCCCTAGTTACATGCATCTTTAGTACTTAGTAGAACACCCTTTGGCAGTTATGACATCCTTCAAAGGTGATACATAACTGGACACAAGCTTCTTGCAACCATCTACAGGCATTTTAGCCCATTCCTCTTGGGCAATGGCCTCCAGTTCATTAATATTCTTGGGCTTGTGTGCTGCAACTGCCTTCTTCAAGTCCCACCACAGCTTTTCTATAGGATTTAGGTCTGGCGACTCTGAAGGCCACTCCAGAGTCTTCCAGCCCTTCTTCTGCAACCACTCTGATGTTGACTTGGAGGTATGCTTGGGATCGTTGTCCTGTTGGAAGGTCCAACGTCTCCCAAGCCTCAGCTTCGTCACTGACTTCATGACATTTGCAGCTAATATATCCTGCTAGGAAACAAAATTCATAATGCCTTGAACGTGTTGGAGATTCCCAGTACCTGAGGCAGAGAAACATCCCCAGAGCATGATTGACCCCCCCACCATGCTTAACAGTAGGAAAGGTGTTCTTCTCTTTGTAAGCTTCATTTTTTCTCCTCCATACATAACATTGACAGCAGTTGCACACAGCATCCTCTTTCTACCACGCCCAGGTAGTGTTTCCACTGTGCCTTTAGCTTTAAACTTGCAAATTATGCTCCCAACTGTGTCTCTTGGAATGTGTAATGTCTTTGCTATTTTCTTCAATCCATATCCTTTCTTATGAAGAGAAATTACCTCCTCTCTTGACTTCTTTGACCACTCCCTGGACTTCACCATGATGCAAATACACCATTGACCATCTACAAGAAGCTGAGCGTCACAGTCTTTTTCAATCAGTTTAATTGTTGCTCGTTATGGTTCTAATCACATCTACAGGTGTTTTCAACACCTGATTGAAAAGACCTTATTCAAATTCTGTTCTTAAGAGTTATGATCTTCAAGGGGTTGAATAATTTTGTCAATGAGATATTAAGAGAAATTACACTGTTTGGTATGTTACAAAATATAATGTTGTAATTCAGGTTGCATTTGTCTATTGAATGCATCTTTATTTGATATGACTATAAACAAAATACGGAATAAATGTCCTACTTGCTAAAACACCAACATTGTGTGTGGGTTGAATAATTTTGATCACAACTGTAAAAGAACAAAAATGAAAAAGAAATACAGCTAAGGTGAATCCCTATTTCCGTCCCGCCAAGATTTTGCAGGCTTTTGTTGTGATTGCTGTGGCCTAAAATGCGACAAAAGTTGGTTTCTTTTTTTCCAGTAATGTTGGATCATGTCGTGATTTTATGAATTTGTCATCACCGTTTGAAGTGTTCCTCAAAAAGTGCAAGATTTCATCAAAACAAATTTAAAACGTACTGATGTTTTACTCGTTATATGCCACACAGACTTAAAAGCAGACAATAGATGGCAGTAACTTCACGTACTCCGAGCTCATTGTCAAATTACTGCATTGTTTTAATTCAGTAGAACTAAAAAGAAGGACTTTAATTACGAACAGAAACGCCACCAGATGCCTTCTTGTCTGCTCTGCTGTCCACAAGTTGCACACACTCTCCATGTTTACTCTTGAAATGTATTTGTCTGTGTTAAACATCTACAAAACCCAAAACTTGTGAAGTTGGCACGTTGTGTAAATGGTAAATAAAAACAGAATACAATGATTTGCAAATACTTTCCAACTTATATTCAATTGAATATACTGCACAGACAAGATACTTAACGTTCGAACTGGAAAACTGTTATTTTCTGCAAATATTAGGTAATTTGGAGTTTGATGCCTGCAACATGTTTTAAAAAAGCTGGCACAAGTGACAAAAAAGACTGAGCAAGTTGAGGAATGCTCATCAAACACTTGTTTGGAACATCCCACAGGTAAACAGGCCAATTGGGAACATGTGGGTGTCATGATTGGGTATAAAAGCAGCTTCCATGAAATGCTCAGTCATTCACAAACAAAGATGGGGTGAGGGTCACCACTTTGTCAACAAATGCATGAGCAAATTGTCAAACAGTTTAAGAACAACATCTCTCAACAAGCTACTGCAAGGAATTTAGGAATTTCACCATCTCCGGTCCATAATATCATTAAAAGGTTCAGAGAATCTGGAGAAATTACTCCACGTAAGCGACAATGCCCATGACCTTCGATCCCTCAGGCGGTAGTGCATCAAAAAGCGACATCAGTGTGAAAAGGATATCACCACATGGGCTCAGGAACACTTCAGAAAAACACTGTCAGTAACTACAGCTTGTCGCTACATCGGTAAGTGAAAGTTAAAACTCTACTGTGCAAAGCGAAAGTCATTTATCAACAACACTCAGAAACACAACCGGCTTCGCTGGGCCTGAGCTCATCTAAGATGGACTGATGCAAAGTGTAAAAAGTGTTCTGTGGTTTGACAAGTCCACATTTCAAACTTTTTTTGGAAAATGTGGACGTCGTGTCTTCCGGAACAAAGAGGAAAAAAAACATCTGGATTGTTATAGCCGCAAAGTTCAAAAGCCAGCATCTGTGATGGTATGGGGGTGTATTAGTGCCCAAGGCACGGTAACTTACACATATGTGAAGGCACCATTAATGCTGAAAGGTACATATACGTTTTGGAGCAACATATGTTGCCATCCAAGCAACGTCTTTTTCATGGACGCCCCTGCTTATTTCAGCTAGACAATGCCAAGCCACTTTCTGCACGTGTTACAACAGCGAGGCTGCGTAGTAAAAGAGTGTGGGTACTAGACTGGCCTGCCTGTAGTCCAGACCTGTCTCCCATTAAAAATGTGTGGTGCATTGTGAAGCCTAAAATACGACAGCGGAGACTGTTGAACAACATAAGCTGTACATCAAGCAAGAATGGGAAAGAATCCCACTTCAAAAATTGGTCTCCCCAGTTCCCAAACATTTGCCGAGTGTTGTTAAAAGGAAAGGCCATGTAACGCAGTGGTAAAAATGCCCGTAACAACTTTTTTGCAGTGTGTTGCTGCCTTTAAATTCTAAGTTAATGATTATTTGCAAAAAAAAAAAAAAAAAAAAGTCTCAGTTCCAACATTAAATATCTTGTCTTTGCAGTCTATTCAATTGAATATACAGTGGGGCAAAAAAGTATTTAGTCAGCCACCGATTGTGCAAGTTCTCCCACTTAAAATGATGACACAGGTCTGTAATTTTCATCATAGGTACACTTCAACTGTGAGAGACAGAATGTGAAAAAAAAAATCCAGGAATTCACATTGCAGGAATTTTAAATAATTTCTTTATAAATTATGGTGGAAAATAAGTCTTTGGTCAACCATTCAAAGCTCTCACTGATGGAAGGAGGTTTTGGGTCAAAATCTCATGATACATGGCCCTATTCATTCTTTCCTTAACACGGATCAATCGTCCTGTCCCCTTAGCAGAAAAACGGCCCCAAAGAATGATGTTTCCACCCCCATGCTTCACAGTAGGTATGGTGTTCTTGGGATGCAACTCAGTATTCTTCTTCCTCCAAACACGACGAGTTGAGTTTATACCAAAATGGATACATGGATGATACAGCAGAGGATTGGGAGAATGCCATGTGGTCAGATGAAACCAAAATATAACTTTTTGGTATAAACACAACTCGTCGTGTTTGGAGGAAGAAGATTACTGAGTTGCATCCCAAGAACACCATACCTACTGTGAAGCATGGGGGTGGAAACATCATGCTTTGGGGCTGTATTTCTGCTAAGGGGACAGGACGATTGATCCGTGTTAAGGAAATAATGAATGGGGCCATGTATCGTGAGATTTTGAGCCAAAACCTCCTTCCATCAGTGAGAGCTTTGAATGGTTGACCAAATACTTATTTTCCACCATAATTTACAAATAAATTCTTGAAAATTCCTACAATGTGAATTCCTGGATTTTTTTTCACATTCTGTCTCTCACAGTTGAAGTGTACCTATGATGAAAATTACAGACCTCCGTCATTATTTTAAATGGGAGAATTTGCACAATCGGTGGCTGACTAAATACTTTTTTGCCCCACTGTAAATTGAAAATCATTGCAAATCCTTGTATTCTGTTTGTATTTATGATTTACACAAAAGGCCAACTTCACTGGTTTTGGGTTTTGTATTTATGTTCCAATACATTCACACACACACACACGAGGAGCATTCGTGAAGTGTTGAGAGTGATCTATAGCAGTCATTTTTGTTGGTAAAGGAGAGACAATGAGAGATTATTATTACACTTCAACATGTCTAACATGCAATTGTTGCCTCTTTGCTAGGTCGGCATTGCAATTGAAAATGCTTTCTTAATTGTCTTACCCTAAATAAATAAAGGTAAAATATATACTTACATGTAAACTAGGAAGTAAATGTTTGTATACTAAATTACCCAGAAGGTAATGTAGTATTCACTACCTTCTGGAGGACGACAATTGTGCCGTTTCAGCAATAAAGAGTTGCTATATTGTTACTAGTTGTTGTTTCTGGCTCGTCCACACAAGAAACACACGTATGTTTTGATTAGACAGTAGACTTGTGTGATTGTGTGCCGCTTAGACTGTCCAATATTATGCTGATTGGCCAAAAGTGCTGGGAAGTTGCAAGCTTTAGACAAAGTTGCGAGGCTGTGCATCATTCACGGTTGAATTTGCGTGAATTGGCGCAAGCACCAATTGCCAATTCCTGGAGGGACTGAAAAATGATGAATAGGTTAGCTGAACTGATTAAAAGATAGAAGGGGGAAAAAGGCAAACATTGGCAAAAGGCTTTGAGGACAGGAAATAAGATACAATAAAAGTAAGTAAATGAGTTTTGTAAATAAATAAGATAAACTTTACAAAAGTATGATTTAAAAAAATTATTTATTAAGTACATAAATCATTCATTAACAGCTTTGGTAAAAATAAAACACACCAAATTAGCTAAAAACAAAACAAGAGGATAAACATTTTAAAAAAATGGTCAATGTAATGTGAATAGTAAAAAAAACTAATTAATACAGCAAGGAAGCCTTTAACAAAGAAAAATCGATTAAAACAAACAACTTGGCTAAAAACTGTGTTTAAAATACAATAAATGGGGTTGAGTGAGATCAAAATAAATTAAAGCTGCAAGCAGCGTTGGTCGGGTCTGCCTTTGGCTGCTGCCCCCGCGACCCAAACCCGGATAAGCGTTAGAAGATGCATGGATAGTAGCCACTATTATTATAGGGTATTGTGTGTAGAATTTTGAGGACAAAAAATAATTAATTCCATTTCTCATTGTCATTGTCTACTGTTAGTCCTAAGTGTCCCAATACTTTTGCCTAGTGTTAATCCTAAGTGTCCCAATACTTTTGCCTAGTGTTAGTCCTAAGTGTCCCAATACTTTTGTCCAGTGGGAGTCATAAGTGTCCCAATACTTTTGTCCAGTGTTAGCCGTAAGTGTCCCAATACTTTTGTCCAGAGGTAGTCATAAGTGTCCCAATACTTTTGTCCACTGTTAGTCCTAAGTTGGTGGGGTCCGCCTTTGGCTGCTGCCCCCGCGAATCAAACCCGGATAAGCGTTAGAAGATGCATGGATAGTAGCTACTATTATTATAGGGTATTGTGTGTAGAATTTTGAGGACAAAAAAAGAATTAATTCCATTTCTCACTGTCATTGTCTACTGTTAGTCCTAAGTGTCCCAATACTTTTGCCTAGTGTTAGTCCTCAGTGTCCCAATACTTTTGTCCAGTGTTAGTCCTAAGTTGGTGGGGTCCGCCTTTGGCTGCTGCCCCTGCGAATCAAACCCGGATAAGCGTTAGAAGATGCATGGATAGTAGCTACTATTATTATAGGGTATTGTGTGTAGAATTTTGAGGACAAAAAAGAATGAATTCCATTTCTCACTGTCATTGTCTACTGTTAGTCCTAAGTGTCCCAATACTTTTGCCTAGTGTTAGTCCTAAGTGTCCCAATACTTTTGTCCAGTGTTAGTCCTAAGTGTCCCAATACTTTTGTCCAGTGGGAGTCATAAGTGTCCCAATACTTTTGTCCAGTGTTAGCCGTAAGTGTCCCAATACTTTTGTCCAGAGGTAGTCATAAGTGTCCCAATACTTTTGTCCAGTGTTAGTCCTAAGTTGGTGGGGTCCGCCTTTGGCTGCTGCCCCCGCGAATCAAACCCGGATAAGCGTTAGAAGATGCATGGATAGTAGCTACTATTATTATAGGGTATTGTGTGTAGAATTTTGAGGATAAAAAATAATTAGTTACATTTCTCATTGTCATTGTCTACTGTTAGTCCTAAGTGTCCCAATACTTTTGCCTAGTGTTAGTCCTAAGTGTCCCAATACTTTTGTCCAGTGTTAGTCCTAAGTGTCCCAATACTTTTGTCTAGTGGGAGCCATAAGTGTCCCAATACTTTTGTCCGGTGTTAGCCGTAAGTGTCCCAATACTTTTGTCCAGAGGTAGTCATAAGTGTCCCAATACTTTTGTCCAGTGTTCGTCCTAAGTTGGTCGGGTCTGCCTTTGGCTGCTGCCCCTGCGAATCGTTAGCGTTAGAAGATGCATGGATAGTAGCTACTATTATTATAGGGTATTGTGTGTAGAATTTTGAGGACAAAAAACGAATGAATTTCATTTCTCATTGTCTACTGTTAGTCCTAAGTGTCCCAATTCTTTTGTCCAGTGGGAGTCATAAGTGTCCCAATACTTTTGTCCAGTGTTAGCCGTACGTGTCCCAATACTTTTGTCCAGTGGGAGTCAGTCAGTCATCCATCCATCCATCCATCCATCCATCCATCCAGCATCTTCCGCTTATCCGAGATCGGGTCCCGGGGGCAACAGCATAAGCAGGGAAACCCAGACATCCCTCTCCCCAGCCACTTCGTCTAGCTCTTCCCGGGGGATCCCGAGGCGTTCCCAGGCAAGCCGGGAGACATAGTCTTCCCAACGTGTCCTGGGTCTTCCCCGTGGCCTCCTACCCGTTGGACGTGCCCTAAATACCTCCTTGGGGAGGCGTTCGGGTGGCATCCTGACCAGATGCCCGAAACACCTCATCTGGCTCCTCTCGATGTGGAGGAGCAGCGGCTTTACGTTGAGCTCCTCCCATATGACAGAGCTTCTCACCCTATCTCCAAGGGAGAGCCCCGCCACACGGCGGAGGAAACTCATTTCGGCCGCTTGTACCCGTGATCTTATCCTTTCGGTCATGACCCAAAGCTCATGACCATAGGTGAGGATGGGAACGTAGATCGACCGGTAAATTGAGAGCTTTGCCTTCCGGCTCAGTTCCTTCTTCACCACAACGGATCGGTACAACGTCCACATTACTGAAGACGCCGCACCGATCCGCCTGTCGATGTCACGATCCACTCTTCCCTCACTTGTGAACAAGACTCCTAGGTACTTGAACTCCTCCACTTGCGGCAGGGTCTCCTCCCCAACCCGGAGATGGCATTCCACCCTTTTCCGGGCGAGAACCATGGACTCGGACTTGGAGGTGCTGATTCTCATTCCGGTCGCTTCACACTCGGCTGCGAACCGATCTAGCGAGAGCTGAAGATCCCGGTCAGATGAAGCCATCAGGACCACATCATCTGCAAAAAGCAGAGATCTAATCCAGCGGTTACCAAACCGGAACCCCTCAACGCCTTGACTGCGCCTAGAAATTCTGTCCATAAAAATTATGAACAGAATCGGTGACAAAGGACAGCCTTGGAGGAGTCCAACCCTCACTGGAAATGTGTTCGACTTACTGCCGGCAATGCGGACCAAGCTCTGGCACTGATCGTAAGGGGAGCGGACCGCCACAATAAGACAGTCCGATACCCCATACTCTCTGAGCACTCCCCACAGGACTTCCCGAGGGACACGGTCGAATGCCTTCTCCAAGTCCACAAAGCACATGTAGACTGGTTGGGCAAACTCCCATGCACCCTCGAAAACCCTGCCGAGAGTATAGAGCTGGTCCACAGTTCCACGACCAGGACGAAAACCACACTGTTCCTCCTGAATCCGAGGTTCGACTATCCGACGTAGCCTCCTCTCCAGTACACCTGAATAAACCTTACCGGGAAGGCTGAGGAGTGTGATCCCACGATAGTTGGAACACACCCTCCGGTCCCCCTTCTTAAAGAGAGGAACCACCACCCCAGTCTGCCAATCCAGAGGTACCGCCCCCGATGTCCACGCGATGCTGCAAAGTCTTGTCAACCAAGACAGCCCCACAGCATCCAGAGCCTTAAGGAACTCCGGGCGGATCTCGTCCACCCCCGGGGACTTGCCACCGAGGAGCTTTTTAACTACCTCAGCGACATCAGCCCCAGAAATAGGAGAGTCCACCGCAGATTCCCAATGCACTGCTTCCTCATAGGAAGACGTGTTGGTGGGATTGAGGAGGTCTTCGAAGTATTCCTTCCACCTATCCACAACATCCGCAGTTGAGGTCAGCAGAACACCATCCGCACCATACACGGTGTTGATAGTGCACTGCTTCCCCTTCCTGAGGCGGTGGACGGTGGTCCAGAATCGCTTCGAAGCCGTCCGGAAGTCGTTTTCCATGGCTTCCCCGAACTCCTCCCATGTCCGAGTTTTTGCCTCCGCGACCGCTGAAGCTGCACACCGCTTGGCCTGTCGGTAACTGTCCACTGCCTCCGGAGTCCTATGAGCCAAAAGGACCCGATAGGACTCCTTCTTCAGCTTGACGGCATCCCTCACCGCTGGTGTCCACCAAGGGGTTTTAGGATTGCCGCCCCGACAGGCACCAACTACCTTGCGGCCACAGCTCCGATCAGCCGCCTCGACAATAGAGGTGTGGAACATGGTCCACTCGGACTCAATGTCCAGCACCTCCCTCGTGACATGTTCAAGTGGGAGTCATAAGTGTCTCAATAGTTTTGTCCAGTGTTAGCCGTACGTGTCCCAATACTTTTGTCCAGAGGTAGTCATAAGTGTCCCAATACTTTTGTCCAGTGTTAGTCCTAAGTGTCCCAATACTTTTTCAAATTAAATGAACATTAGTAAATATGTAAGAGAAAGGCTTATTTAAAAATGGCAAATATGTTAAAATGGGAAGAAATAAGTTAATAAGTTAGCAAAAGGACAGGAAATAAATAAATAATATAAATGTCCCTCGTTTATCGCTGTTTATTGACCGCGATAAATGAATTTCCACTAAGTATTTATACATTTATTTATAAATCAAATATTTTTTATAGCTAGAGCAAAAACAACTGTTTATGACCTTCTAAATATATTGTCAACATTATGAGAGCCCTCTCAATGTGACATTATCCAATATAGCAAAGCTTCCAGAGGCTGAGCCAATCAGAGAACAGCATACTGAACAATGGTTTGGTCTCACTGAGAGGCCAATACTACCATAGTATTGATATCTTTAGCTTGATAAGTCCTCTTTGTGCATGAAAATGCTTAATTTGGAATGATAAAATAAGCTTACAAAAGGAAAAAACATGACAAAAAAAAACTGCAACGTGGTGAAGCCACAATATTTGAAACACAATGTGTTCAGGGCAGGTCTATTCAACTGGCGGTGCACGGGCCACATCCGGCCCACCAAATCCTTTGATTTTGGACCGCCGAACATCACCCAAATAGGCTTGACCTACTCAGTGGCCTAGTGGTTGGAGTGTCCGCCCTGAGATATGTAGGTTGTGAGTTCAAATCCCGGCCGAGTCATACCAAATACTATAAAAATGGGACCCATTGCCTCCCTGCTTGGCACTCAGCATCAAGGATTGGAATTGGGGGTTAAATCACCATAATTGATTCCCTGGCACGGCACCGCTGCTGCCCACTGCTCCCCTCACTTCCCAGGGGGTGATTGGTACTTTAACTTTGATAAAACCATTCAAATTAGGGTTGCTCATGTAGGCAGTACTCTCACCACCCCACAGGAGGCAACAGCGAGGCAAATGTGATACAAAAAAGAGCACTATCAACCCTGGGAAAAATTGAAATACCTTCCAAAAAATCAAACTTTTAACAGCAACAGGACAACATTGTGAATGTTGTGTTCGAGTCATCGTTGTCTATCGTACATTTAAGCATTGTTCCAACAACAGTAGAAATTCACATGTGTAAGTTGCAACACAAAACTTGGTCAGATCTTTGTAAGAAAGTATCGTGCATGAAGATATTTACTTTGTTTTGTATTGAAATTGCTGACTTTGTGATGTATTTTGCATTAATGGTTGTGTTGTTTTTTGTCGGAGTAACTTTGACATCCATCCATCCATTCATTTCCTACCGCTTGTCCCTTTTGGGGTCGCGGGGGGTGCTGGAGCCTATCTCAGCTACAATCGGGCAGAAGGCAGTGTACACCCTGGACAAGTCGCAGCCTCATCGCAGGGCCATTCAAAGCTTGTTTACTACATGTAGCGCTAAATTTGACCAGTAGAAGGCGATAACGCTCAATTTTGTTGAGCCACATTGTTTAATTGCATATGCCTAAACATCTGTAGTTTGTGTGAATATATTAACACTAAACCTATTTTCTATCCATCCATCCATTTACTACCGCTTATTCCCTTTGGGGTCGCGGGGGGCGCTGGCGCCTATCTCAGTTACAATCGGGCGGAAGGCGGGGTACACCCTGTACAAGTCGCCACCTCATGGCAGGGCCAACACAGATAGACGGACAACATTCACACTCACATTCACACACTAGGGCCAATTTAGTGTTACCAATCAACCTATCCCCAGGTGCATGTCTTTGGAAGTGGGAGGAAGCCAGAGTACCCGGAGGGAACCCACGCATTCACAGGGAGAACATGCAAACTCCACACAGAAAGATCCCGAGCCCGGGATTGAACCGAGGACTGAGGGACCTTCGTATTGTGAGGCACACGCACTAACCCCTCTGCCACCGTGAAGCTTAAACCTATTTTATTTATGTAAAATAAACAATGGACGTTATACTTTCGTAATTGTTATTTCATGTTTATATTTTCAGTCTTACAAATAAATAGGGAAAATAACTTAAAAGAAGGAACATCAATCCTCAACAAAACTTCTGGAGCTTCTGTTTCTTCATGCTGTTAATTATCTGCACACGCTGGAATCGGGTAGCGAGGGCGGAATAATTAATTTATTGACAGTGCAGTGTGAAAGCCGATGTGTTTACATTGCAATTACGTAAACACACTCAAAGGAATATGACCTGCAGAGGCACTTTCTGACCAAACATCCACATTTCGATGTCCAGCCCCTGAGCCCTTGGGCTCTTGACACTATGGCCCCTTTTATTATGTAGTTGATATACCCTGGCATAGGGAAACAAAATGTAATTAAAATAAAAGAAAATGTGTATTTAAACATATAAATGAGAAAAAATGTAGTTAAAAAGTCAAGAAACTTTGAGTTCAATGAAAAGATGAATAAATATGTTTGAATGAGTCATTTAAAGGCCTACTGAAACCCACTACTACCCACCACGCAGTCTGATAGTTTATATATCAATGATGAAATATTAACATTGCAACACATGCCAATACGGCCGGTTTAGTTTACTAAATTACAATTTTAAATTTCCCGTTGAGTTTCTTGTTGAAAACGTCGCGGAATGATGATGCTTGCGCATGACGTCTCGGGTTGTAGTGGACATGTTAGCCCAGCACCACACACGTCTAAAGGTCGTCTCTTTTCATCATATAATTACACAGTATTTTGGACATCTGTGTTGCTGAATCTTTTGCAATTTGTTCAGTTATTTATGGACACTATAAACAAGAATGCTGTTGGTGGAAAGCGGTGGATTGCAGCTGCCTTTTGCACCGAGACACAGCCGGTGATTCTTTGTTGTGAAGCTTTAACACAGAGCGGTCAAGCGAACATGTTTCTCTACGTCAACCAGCAAGTTTTTGGATGGGAAAATTGTGATATTAAGTCAGCTCTTACCGGAGACTTCAGTGGATTATGGGACCTCCTGTAGCTGTCAAAAAGGCATCTTTTAACTTGGCTCCTCTATTGGCTTCTCTCTGAGACACTGGCGTTCACCGCAACCATCCGACTTTCAGGTATGACTTTAGAATCTCAGTAAAACACTATTAAAACAATTAGATAAGGGATTTTCCAGAATTATCCTAGTAAATGTGTCTAATTATATCTGAAACGCTACCACTGCCGCCGCCCGGAGCTGTCGCTTTTTATTTCTTTTTTTTTTTGTGCCTCACTCTAACTTTCCTCATCCATGAATCCTCGCTCAAATTAATGGGGAAATTGTCGCTTTCTCGGTCCGAATAGTTCTTGCTGCTGGTGGCTATGATTATAAATAATGTGAGGAGCCCTACGACCCATGACGTGACGCGCACATCGTCTGCTACTTCCGGTAAAGGCAAGGCTTTTTTATTGGCGACCAAAAGTTGCGAACTTTATCGTCGATGTTCTCTACTAAATCCTTTCAGCAAAAATATGGCAATATCGCGAAATGATCAAGTATGACACATAGAATGGACCTGCTATCCCCGTTTAAATAAGAAAATCTCATTTCAGTAGGCCTTTAATAAAGAAGAGAGAGATTCTTACCTGAGAGAAGGCGATGCCAAACGTCACACCTGCAATGATGGCCATGTTGGTCTCCATAAAGGAAGTGACCAGCTCGTAACATCCCTGCAGAAGAACCCCGCAGCCGTCATACAACGTACTCTTCATGCAACACGGACCATGTTGTTCAACAACAAGACCTGGTGGTAGACTTTGTTGGGGGCCACGGTCGCGTTACGGAGGTCGATGGGGTTGCAGTCCGAGGCGTTCATGCAGCAGCTGGCGGGCATACCGTTGGGCGGGTAGTAGACGCTGGCAAACCAACTGGTGTAGTTGTAGACGCCGCAGCAGCGCAGCTAGCGGAGGAAGAAACATGTCTAGTCTTCTTTGCAAGTTCTTCTCATTTTTACATCCTTGATTTAACACGGAATTTAGAAAATATAGCTTAAGTTTCTGCATCACAGGCGAGGCGAGTGGACTCACTCGGTGTTGCAGGTTGTCAACAGCACGGCTGGCCTCGTCCTCAGCGTTGTAGTTGAGCACAGCGTCAGTGTACGTCCTGTGGAATGTTCCTTTAATCTGTGACAGCCAAGGATGCATCATCATCATCATCATCATCATCATCATCGCTACAAAATCACCGGCGCTTTAGATTGACAGCTTTGTTTTTCCCTTCCTAGTTTTGGCAGCGAAATGCGCACTGACCTCGTGGCGGAAGACAAATCCGCTAATCCCGGCCACCAATTCAGCGAGGAAGACCAGCGACAGAAACATGGCGTACTAAACAGAGAGGAAGACAAGTCAGTATGACGAAGTGCTGTGCAAACTACCACCATAATAACAAACATTTTTCAAAGGTAGAAATGCGCAGTGTAGACGACCATAGCGTACCTCATTGGACATTTCAAACATTTTGTTGCGCATTTATGCAGTGTTTCTTAACTAAAAAAGGCAGCCATAAAAAAATCAGTTCCTACGCTGTGGCCATATAAGTTGTAGTACACATTTCCGCCACTTGTGGCAGAAACGACACAATCAAACAAACAGAAGAAGTCTGGAGTTGAAAGCCTACTGAAACCCACTACTACCGACCATGCAGTCTGATAGTTTATATATCAATGATGAAATATTAACATTGCAACACATGCCAATACGGCCTTTTTAGTTTACTAAATTGCAATTTGAAATTTCCCGGAAATTTTTTCTTGGAAACTTCGCGTAATGATGACGTGTACGCTTGACGTCACGGGCTGTTATGAAATATGAGCGCTGCACACACACACAGCTAAAAGTCGTCTGCTTTAACCGCATAATTATACAGTATTTTGGAGATCTGTGTTGCTGAATCCTTTGCAATTTGTCCAATTAATATTGGAGAAGTCAACGTAGAAAGATGGAGTTGGGAAGCTTTAGCTTTTAGCCACACAAACACACGGTGATTCCTTGTTTAAAATTCACGGAGGTGAAACTTTAGTATGGATCACATGACAACCAGCAGGTTTCGGTGAGAAAATTGTGGTTAAAAAGTCGCCTCTTTCCAGATATCAGCTGAGCTTGTGCCGTCCATACAGCTGCCGTCGACTTCCCCGAGACACTGCGCGTCAACACCCGGCCGTGGACGTACACTTCCGACTATCAGGTACAGTTAAACTCACTAAAACACTAGCAACACAATAGAAAGAGAAGGGATTTCCCAGAATTATCCTAGTAAATGTCTCTAAAAACATATGAATCCGTCTCAATGCAACGCGATTGCAATAGCGTTTTTTTCGTTTTTTTCTAGTCCATAGCTATCAATATCCTCAAACACGAATCTTTCATCCTCGCTCAAATTAATAGGGAAATTGTCGTTTTCTCGGTCTGAATAGCGGTTTTTGTTGGAGGCTCCCATTAAAATCAATGTGAATATGTGAGGAGCCATCAACATGTGACGTCATCGTCTGCGACTTCCGGTAGAGGCAGGGCTTTTCTCTTAGCACCGAAAGTTGCAAACTTTATCGTGGATGTTCTCTACTAAATTCTTCCAGCAAAAATCTGGCAATATCGCGAAATGATCAATTATGACACATAGAATGGACCTGCTATCCCCGTTTGAATAAGAAAATCTCATTTCAGTAGGCTTTTAATACAGTGTTTCTTAACTAAAAAAGGCAGCCATAAAAAAATCTGTTTCTGCGCTGTGGCCATATGAGTTGTAGTACACATTTCCACCACTTGTGGCAGAAACGACACAATCAAACAAACAGAAGAAGTCTGGAGTTAAAGTCATAGAGAAGTTTTTAGGCACAAAAATTATGACGAAAGAGGTGAGCTGTATTTTTCATATGTATATTAGTTGTATTGACAGTTTATTTAGGAAACATATATTATTATCATTTGTTATTACTCTTGGTAACATTTATTTTAGCAATGTGTAAATCAGGGGTGTCAAACTCATTTTAGATCGGGGGCCACTTGAAGAAAAATCTACTCCCAAGTGGCCATATGGCTGCCTTTTTTAGTTAAATCACGGTACGATTACTTAAAAATAAAGACAACTTCAGATTGTTTTCTTTGTTTAATAATAGAACAAGCACATTCTGAAATTGTACAAATCATAATGTTGCTGGGTTATTTTTTCAATTACCTGTTGCGGTTAATAGTATATATACTTTATTTGTCGTTATTTAAATGATCTGAATAAATTATGTGGTAATGTTCATCAGTCATTTAATTGGTGTTAATTTTTTATATATCAAGATAAAAAAAATGATATTAAAATAAAATTAAAGTATATTTTCTCGCATCTCAAATCAATGTTTCCCATTTCAATCAAATTGAAACATGCCATTTAAGGAAGAAAAACAGACTTGTAAATAAGAAATACTGTGAAGTACAAACAACTACAGTAGTATTTTAAGAAGATATCTAATAATATACAGTATTTACTTTGGAGAGCTGGCTTCGTTGGTATCTCCTTCCAGCCGCTTCCTCGTAAAACACACTATTAGTAGCTTCTCCATATTATTTATGGAAAAATGTCCACCATTTAGATATTACTTTAACGACCTTGACTGCTGTTATGGACAGCGGTGATACATTTAAACTCTGCAACACGCTCGGTCATCCATCCATCCATCCATTTTCTACCGCTTATTCCCTTTTGGGGTCGCGGGGGGCGCTGGCGCCTATTTCAGCTACAATCGGGCGGAAGGCGGGGTACACCCTGGACAAGTCGCCACCTCATCGCAGGGCCAACACAGATAGACAGACAACATTCACACTCACATTCACACACTAGGGCCAATTTAGTGTTGCCAATCAACTTATCCCCAGGTGCATGTCTTTGGAGGTGGGAGGAAGCCGGAGTACCCGGAGGGAACCCACGCATTCACGGGGAGAACATGCAAACTCCACACAGAAAGATCCCGAGCCTGGATTTGAACCCAGGACTGCAGGAACTTCGTATTGTGAGGCAGACGCACTAACCCCTCTGCCACCGTGAAGCCCATGCTGGGTCATGTTTTTGATGATTTCTTTCTTTAATTCAATGGATATCATCCGCCTCTTCCCAGCATTGTCCTTAAAGGGGAACATTATCACCAGACCTATGTAAGCATCAATATATACCTTGATGGTGCAGAAAAAAAAACATATATTTTTTAAACCGATCTCCGAACTTCAAATGGGTGAATTTTGGCGAATTAAACGC
This sequence comes from Nerophis ophidion, assembly GCF_033978795.1. Lineage (NCBI taxonomy): Eukaryota > Metazoa > Chordata > Actinopteri > Syngnathiformes > Syngnathidae > Nerophis > Nerophis ophidion. The sequence goes on along the minus strand of NC_084629.1, from coordinate 31,342,202 downwards.
CTTTCTGTTTGACGCTCTTTTTGCGATGACGTCAGAACGTGACGTCTCCGAGGTAATACAGCCGCCATTTTCATTTTCAACACATTACAAACACCGGGTCTCAGCTCTGTTATTTTCCGTTTTTTCGACTATTTTTGGGAACTTTGGAGACTTCATGCCTCGTCGGTGTGTTGTCGGAGGGTGTAACAACACTAACAGGGAGGGATTCAAGTTGCACCACTGGCCCGAAGATGCGAAAGTGTCTGCCGCCAGACCCCCATTGAATGTGCCAAAGTGTCTCCACATTTTACCGGCGATGATACACATTGCACAGAGATGTATGGATAACCTGCAGATGCATTTGCAACGATAAAGTCAACGAAATCACAAAGGTGAGTTTTTTTGTTGACTTATGTGCTAATCAGACATATTTGGTTGCGGCGTGACTGCCAGGTAATCGATGCTAACATGCTACGCTAATCGACGCTAACATGCTATTTACCGGCGGTGCTAAAGCAGACATGGCACAGAGATGTATGGATAACCTGCAGATGCATTTGCAACTATAAAGTCAACAAATTCACAAAGGTGAGTTTTGTTGATGTTGACTTCCAGCTAATTGATGCTAACATGCTATGCTAATCGATGCTAACATGCTATTTACCGGCGGTGCTAAAGCAGACATGGCACAGAGATGTATGGATAACCTGCAGATGCATTTGCAACTATATTACGTTTCCTTCCACCCACATTTAATGCGAAAAAAACACTTACCAATCGAAGGATTTAAGTTGATCCAGTGTCACGAGATGCGAAAGTCCTGATCGTTTGGTCAGCACATTTTACCCACGATGCTAACGCAGCTATTCGGCCATGCTATGGCTATGAATAGCGTCAATAGTTATTCGCTCAATAGCTTCAGTTTCTTCTTCAATACTTTCATATTCCAACCATCCGTTTCAATACATGCGTAATCTGTTAAATCGCTTAAGTCGCTGAAATCCGAGTCTGAATCCGAACTAATGTCTCTATATCTGGCTGTGGTATCTGCCATTGTTTGTTTACACTGGCAGCACTGTATGACGTCACAGGGAAATGGATAGTCGCATTGCAAATAGCGAAAATCAAGCACTTTAAAGCTTTTTTTAGGGATATTCGGGGAACGGTAAAATTTTGAAAAAAATTTCAAAAAATACAACAAGCCACTGGTAATTGATTTTTTATTGTTTTTAACCGTTTTGAAATTGTGATAATGTTCCCCTTTAATACTCACTTTCTTTGTTCCAGTGGTTGGAAAACAAAGTGATGTCCATCCCTAGTTATAAGCTAATGCAAACTAACGGTTAAGACCAGATGTTTTGGATTGGATCTAGGAGGTTTTATTCATGAAAATCGCTACACCAACTAATAGTGGTGAGGTTCGTAACTCAAAGATATGTTTGCAAATTATAGCATAGCAATGAACCGAGTGATCGCTCTTTTCTCCAAATACTCTTAAAGTTGGGATAGTCGTAGGTGGAGGTACCACTGTAGTATATTTGGAGAATCGGTTTGAATGGAGAATCGTGTTGAATTGATACCGAACCGATAATCACCCCAAAAACAGGAATCAAATTAAATCATGAGTTGTATGATTCCCATCCTTGGTTCTCGCGCTCATCCAATCAAGGCACATTTATGGCCTCACAGACCGTGATAAATGATAGAAATCTTCTTGTACAAGATTTTGAAGGAGACCTGGATCATTTTTACCATATTTTTCTAACTGTAAGGGGCATTTAAAATCCTTTAATTTTCTCAAAAATCAATAGTGCCATCTTTAACCCGGTGAGTCTAATGTACATATTACCGTATTTTCCAGACCACAGGGCGCACCGCCGATGAGCGGGTCTATTCAGGTATATTTTCATACAAAAAGCGCACCGGGTCATAAGGCGCATTTGAGGGGTCATATTATGATTTTTCTTCTACATTGAAAGCACTTCCTTAACATGTGATGGTGGTTCTTTAGTCAAAATGTTGCATAGATGAAGTTTTACAGATCATCTTCAAGCCGCTTTCTGACAGTCGCTTCAGGATGCGCCATTTTGTGGGCGGTCTTATTTATGTGGCTCACCTCCAACAGCGTCTTCTCCCCGTCATTTTTGTAGTAGCGGTGTAGCGTGCGAGGACGGGAGTGGAAGAAGTGTCAAAAGATGACGCTAACTGTTTTAATGGCTTTCAAACTTTACTTAAATCAATAATGGAGCAGGATCTCATCATCCGTGGCTTACAAGTGCAACAACAACACAGGAAATGTGTCCGTTGAAAAACTTTATGACCGAAACTCTCTAATAACTAAAGTTCCTTGGGTGAATACCGTAAATTCAGTGTGACAAGAAGATGGCAGCCACACATAAGAGATACATGTATGCTGCAGGCTAACACCTGTTCAATAAGTGACACTAGCATGAATTTACCATGAATTGATTAACGTGGACCCCGACTTAAACAAGTTGAAAAACTTATTCGGGTGTTACCATTTAGTGGTCAATTGTACGGAATATGTACTGTACTGTGCAATTTACTAATAAAAGTATCAATCAATCAATCAATCAAGCAAGTACAGGTAAGCAAGCAAGCAAGCCCAAAACGTTAATGTTTTATTGAGAATATAGAACATTCTACACAGCACTCAAAAATCTGTCAAAATGTTTTAGTACGACTTTGGTAGGCTACAAAGTCGCACCACCTAATGGATTGTCGCCACATTATGGTTACCGAAGTCAGACGTACAGTGCTTCAACATACGGGTATTATTATGGTGTGTGTGTATAAGGACCCAAAAATGTCATCTATTAGGAGACATTATCTGGCGTTCTGTTTCAACCTATTAAACTTAAAACAAAACAGCACAATGGCATGACTATATACAAATAAACAAAAGATACTATCTATGGCATAAACAACAAAACTTACTCGGCGTGGACCAAAACGAACAACAAGGCATGAAACAGATTATCGAGGTCGTGAAGGAGGTGCAGCATGGGTAGGGTGCGTGCGAGTGTGAAGATCCCAGACTGATGGACAGAAAGTAAAATCCTTAAATAGTAGCAGTGGTAATGAGAAACAGGTGTGAGAGGCTGATGATTGGGGCGTGACTAGGGTAAACTAATGAGTAGCTATGGTAACAAAACAAACCAAGGAGTGAAAAGACAGAACTAAAATGTCCCAAAAACTAAACATAACCTGACCAAAACCAAAACATAAACTTACAGGCGTGACACTATTGAGTTAACTTGATTAAATTATTTTAGTATTAATTTGTTCAAGTTGATCAAAAAATACATGTATTTTTATCATTTCAGGCAAATTGATGCACTTTAAATCTTATCCGTTACAGACTAAAGAACAATATTAATAAAGTTATTCTGTGTAAGTTGAGCCAACAATATAATTTTGTTCAATGCTAAGGATACAATGTCATGCAGAGGTGTACTTACAACCATTTTATAGACAAATCAAAGCGCTTTGAGTACCTTGAAGGTAGAAAAGCGCTATACAAGTACAACCCATTTATATCATTTAAATGAAAGTCGCGGCAGAGGGAGGGTACACAAAAAGTTTTCTTCTTCGTTACAGAAAATAATCGAGAAGCCCTGCCTTAGGTTTACGTTTGGAGCCACAACTTCTGTCTGTATGCAGGCTCACGTCCCCGCCTCCACCCACAGAGACAAAGAGAGTTGACAATGGATGACTATTTCCTTCGGAAAAATCAATGATTCTCAAACTGTGGTACGTGGGACACCAAATGTGGAATGTATTTTATTTGGTTCATTATTCAAGTACAGGGTTTTATTTTCCTATACAAAAACACAGTGTTACTGTTCAAACTGTGTGTAATGTAACAGTGGCAAAACATATCAAATATACTTATTAAACAAAACCCCTGCTTTGCTTTTAATGAATACTTAGGCCTGCTGTGCTACTGTATTTTAATGATGGTCATAATGGTGGTACTTGTATAGCCAAGTGTTTTCTGAAGTGATTAAAATTTGGGGCTGATCTGGATGACAGTTGGGATTCAGGACTTTTTTTTTTAAAGTACCCTATTGCACTTCACTCACCAGCTTCAGCATCCATGGGCTTCCTCTGCACGTGGCGAAGCATCCAAACAGGCCAAAAACGACAATGACGGTCCCGGTGCCGATGAGGACGTAGGGGGCGTTGGTTGAGTTGTCGGCGATGAGCGAGATGTAAGGGCCCAGCATCAACTTCCCCCATACTCCCACCGCCAGCAGGATGGCCCCCGTTATCTGGGGAAGGAGGGAAAAGATGCCTGTTAGAGAACAGGAAGTGAGGGGAATGTGGCTTTTTATTCCTGCAAACGTCCTCCTCCCTCCAGACGGGCAGCACGGAGGAGGATCAAGGTGGAACAAAAAAAAGGGAGCAATTAGAGATAGAAGATGCATTTTCATGGAGTAGAGGATAGCGATCACCTGCTTTATTATGAATATGCCTGGCACAAAGACAGAAACGGGGGTGGGCGGGTAAATCAAAGACGCTCCTTTGATCCGCCACGAGGCGCTTCCTCCTGTTGCGCCGCTCTTAGCATTTCAAATGAAGGCAGGCGGATAAAAGAGCGCCCTTGTACGAGGCGGCGGCGGTGGCGTCTCGGCTGGGAACGTCTTTCCTGTCATGCCAAGAAGAGCCGGGCGCCGAGCCGCCTGCTGATGATCGGCCTCCGAGCGACGGCGGGCCGACATCGTCTAACCCCTCATCGCTTCCAAGAGAAGGCAGCTTGCCTTCTGCGCTGTCGACTTGACGTCTGCACAAAATGTCTTCCTCAGACAGTAGAGGGGGAGCACTGGGTTCTAACGAGGAACAAGCGTATTCTACTGTGTCGTTAAAACTTGATGTTATGTACTTGTACATTCTCCACATCGCGTGTGCAGGTCACTGCTTGCTGGCACCATTTGCACTTCAGCTCTGTTGGCAAACAAGGTTGTTTCCAACGCCGGCATCCTAAAAAGGGATCATCGCACTTCGGTCTCAGAAGTGTTTGCACAGCTGTGAACGCATGCACGGGTTTTCTTATCGCCACACGTGCGCAGACAAGGACAATGAGTTCCAGATGAGGCGTGAGACGATAAAGCGATTAAGGCGACAAGCCAGATGATACAAAGTGCAATCACGCTCTCGCAATTGAGCAAATATTTACAGCCTTTTTCAAATTGCCGACCTAAAAAGGTGCATGCGGGGTGTCCAGGAACATAATGCGGCGGACAGCTGGGGAAATGTCCCCTGCACTTTTTCAAAAGGCCGTGCACCTCTTAATGTCACAGTATTGAATGGAGACGAGTCAAACTCTTGCGGCAGGCGGAAAGCAGCCGCTCAGAACTGACCCTTCAGACCGCCCACAGGCTCACTGATTGGCTCTCTGGCGCTGTTGTTTTCTTGCTAACGTGGCAATGATCAACAGCAGACATTGGCAAATTACACCCGTTAAGCTTTTCAACCCCGCCCACCGGACATCCCCAAATTATTTTTTTAAACCTCTACCATCCGAACTAGAGCTGCCAATACGATGTGCAGTACTTTTTTCAAAATACTAGGGCCTGGACGGTTTGCTTTCATCGATTGAAAAATTAATTCCCAAGTACAAGACATTTTGCAGGAAAACTTCAAGAACATATCTCCCGTCCAAAGGCAAAACCCAGTAACTCAATTTTGGTCAAAACTGAGCTGATAATAATTTTGGAGTTCCTAGGTGATATGCTTTACATTAGTGTAAGCGATATTGTAATTTGTTCCGTAAGTAAGCTGTTACGCGCATGGCAGGACCTAGCAACTACCACATAACCGCGTAGATACAACAGAAAAACCTAGTATCTCAAGGGACCAATCGGAGCTTCTTTGTCAGTCGCCTTATTGTATTTAATGAGACATTTGTACGAATGGGGGCCGACGGTCAACCTGATTATGTGATATTATGGCACGAGGGAATATTTGGAAGATTGGCCCAGCACGTTGCAAGCACCTTCATTAAATGTATTGTTCTTGATTCTTCTCCTTGCATACTCTTTTGTGCAGATAACTGTGGAGGTCACAATAAAAAACTGGACGCTGTACACGGCTCTTGCCCAATGTGCAAACGCAGAATGGGGCCCACCCGAGATTGTGATAAAATAGCTGGAGAAAGGGCACACGTTCATGAGAGCAGATTCAATCCATGGCTCAATCGGCAAGAAAATGAAAGCTCAAGAAAACATCTATAACTTTGATGACTTTGTAAATCTTTGTAAGACAGCATCAAGATAGATTGGTTTTCCTTTGTTTTCTCAAAATCAGCTAGAAGTGAGCTACTAGGTTTTGCCTTTGGACGGGAGATATGTCCGCCAACTGAAGCTCAACAGAGGATGGGTAGTGCAACAGGACAACGTCCCCAAGAACAGAAGTAAATCAGCAACAGAATGGCTTCAACAGAAGAAAATCCAATTGAGATGCTGTGGCATGACCTCAAGAGAGCGATTCACACCAGACATCCCAGGAATATCGCTGCACTGAAATAGTTTTGTGAAGAGGAATGGTCCAAAATTCTCCCTGACCGTTGTGCAGTTCCAATCTGCAACTACAGGAAATGTTTTGTTGAGGTTATTGCTGCCAAAGGAGGGTCAACCAGTTTTTAAATCCAAGGGTTCAAACACTTTTTACACCCTGCAAAGTGAATGTGTTTAAATAAAAAGAAAAAACCTATATTTTTTGTGCGGTATTAGTTCAAGCAAACTGTGTTGGTCGATTGTTGTGACTTTGAGGAAGAGCAGAAAACATTTTATCACCAAATTATGCAAAAATCCAAGTAATCCCAAAGGGCTCACATACTTTTTCTTGCAACTGTAGAAGTGTACCTACAATGAAAATTACAGGCTTCTCATCTTTTTAAATTGGGAGAATTTACACAATTGGTGGCTAACTAAATACTTTTTTACCCAATTGTATATATATGTATATATATATATATATATATATATATATATATATATATATATATATATATATATATATATATATATATATATATATATATATATATATATATATATATATATGTATGTGTGTGCGTGTATATATATATATATGTATATGTAAATACATATACATACATACACATATATATATATACATATATATGTAAATACATATATATATATATATACATATATATATGTAAATACATATATATACATACATACATATATACATACATACATACATATATGTAAATACATATATATATATACATACATATATACATACATACATATATGTAAATACATATATATATATACATACATATATACATACATATATGTAAATACATATATATATATATATACATATATACATATATGTAAATACATATATATATATATACATACATATATACATACATACATATATATATATATATATATATGTATATATATACATATATATATATATATACATATATATATATATATCTATGTATATATATATATATATATATATATATATATATATATATATATATATATATATATATATATATACATAGATATATATATATATCTATGTATATATATATATATATATATATATATATATATATATATATATATATATATATATATATGTGTGTGTGTGTTTACATACACTTTAGGTCAGCAAAAAACACAAGAGGCTATATCACCCCAACAAGCCTTTTCCCAGGTTTTCCACCTCATCGCAGGACCAACACAGACAGACCACATTCACACTCACATTCATGTATATATATATATACATATATATATATATATATATATATATATATATATATATATATATATATATATATATATACATATATATATATATATATATATATATGTATACACGTTAGGTCAGCAAAAAACACAAGAGGCTATATCACCCCGACAAGCCTTTTCCCAGGTTTTCCACCTCATCACAGGACCAACACAGACGGACAACATTCACACTCACATTCACACATGAGGGCCAATTTAGTGTTGCCAATCAACTTATCCCCAGGTGCATGTCTTATATATATATATATATATATATATATATATATATATATATATATATATATATATATATATATATATATATATATATTCACATACACACACACATATATGGATATATATACATATATATACATATATATATATATATATATACATATATATATACATATATATATATATATATATATATATATATATATATATATATATATAAACCCCGTTTCCATATGAGTTGGGAAATTGTGTTAGATGTAAATACAAAAGGAATACAATGATTTGTAAATCATTTTCAACCCATATTCAGTTGAATATGCTACAAATACAACATATTTGGTATTAAAACTGATAAATATTTTTTTGTTGGCAAATAATCATTAACTTTAGAATTTGATGCCAGCAACACGTGACAAAATAAGTTGGGAAAGGTGGCAATAAATACTGATAAAGTTGAGGAATGCTCATCGAACACTTATTTGGAATATCCCACAGGTGTGCAGGCTAATTGGGAACAGGTGAGTGCCATGATTGGGTATAAAAACAGCTTCCATGAAATGCTAAGTAATTCACAAACAAGGATGGGCCGAGGGTCACCAATTTGTAAGCAAATTGTCAAACAGTTTTAGAACAACATTTTTCAACGACCTATTGCAAGGAATTTAGGGATTTTACCATCTACGGTCTGTAAAATCATCAAAAGGTTCAGCGAATCTGGAGAAATCACTGCACGTAAGGGATGATATTATGTACCTTTGACCCTTCAGGCGGTACTGCATCAAAAACCGACATCAGTGTGTAAAGGATATCACTACATGGGCTCAGGAACACTTCAGAAAACCAATGCCAGTAACTACAGTCGGTCGCTACATCTTTAAGTGCAAGTTAAAACTTCACTATGCAAAGCCAAACCCATTTATCAGCAATATCCTTGCCTGGGCCCGATATCATCTAAGATGGACTGATGTACATTTCAAATTATAATTGGAAACTGTGGACGTGGTGTCCTTCGGAACAAGGAGGGAAATAACCATCCGGATTGTTATAGGCGCAAAGTTCAAAAGCCAGCATTTGTGAGGGTATGGGGGTATATTAGTGCCCAAAGCATGGGTAACTTACACATCTGTGAAGGCATCATTAATGCTGAATGGTCCATACAGGTTTTGGATTAACATATGTTGTCATCCAAGCAACGTTATCATGGACGCCCCTGCTTATTTCAGCAAAACAAGTGTTACAACAGCGTGACTTTGTAAAAAAAAGAGTGCGGGTACTTTCCTGGCCCGCCTGCAGTCCAGACCTGTCTCCCATCGAAAATGTGTGGCACATTATGAAGCGTAAAATATGAAAGCGGAGACCCCGGACTGTTGAACGACTTAAGCTCTACATAAAAAAAGAATGGGAAAGAATTTTACTTTCAAAGCTTCAACAATTAGTTTCCTCAGTTCCCAAACGTTTATTGAGTGCTGTTAAAAGAAAAAGTGATGTAACAGTGGTGAACATGCCCTTTCCCAACTACTTTGGCACAAGTTGCAGCCATAAAATTCTAAGTTAATTATTATTTGCAAAAAAAATTAAAGTTTATGAGTTTGAACATCAAATATCTTGTCTTTGTAGTGCATTCAATTGAATATGGGTTGAAAAGAATTTGCAAATCATTGTATTCCGTTTATATGTACATCCAACACAATTTCCCAACTCATATGGAAACGGGTTTATATATATATATATATATATATATATATATATATATATATATATATATATATATATATATGTATATATATATATATATATATATATATATATATATATATATATATATATACATACATATATATATATATATATACCCACGCACACACAAAAGTATTTAGTCAGCCACCGATTGTGCAAGTTCTCCCACTTAAAATGATGACAGAGGTCTGTAATTTTCATCATAGGTACAACTGTGAGAGACAGAATGTGAAAAAAAATCCAGGAATTCACATTGTAGGAATTTTAAAGAATTTATTTGTAAATTATGGTGGAAAATAAGTATTTGGTCACTTCAAACAAGGAAGATTTCTGGCTCTCACTGACTTGTAACTTCTTCTTTAAGAAGCTCTTCTGTCCTCCACTCGTTACCTGTATTAATGGAACCTGTTTGAACTCGTTATCTGTATAAAAGACACCTGTCCACAGCCTCAAACAGTCGGACTCCAAACTCCACGATGACCAAGACCAAAGAGCTGTTGAAGGACACCAGGAAAAGAATTGTAGACCTGCACCAGACTGGGAAGAGTGAATCTACAATAGGCAAGCAGCTTGGCGTGAAAAAAATCAACTGTGGGAGCAATTATCACAA